>NW_019397877.1:53750-74478 GCF_000591075.1 Eurytemora carolleeae | reverse complement strand
CCCCCCCCCCTCCCTCAGACTATTTAGTTTACATAGATATACAGTGAAAAAATTAAGCCACCAAAAGAAGTAAAAATACTCTATCTGATTTTGAGTTGTAAATATTTTTTACGTATTCCTACAAAGACGACATTTACCTCCACCAAATCTTGGAAATAATACCAACTAATTAGAGGACATGTCGTCTTTCTTTTTTCATTTGACACATTCAGGGTGACCCACATCATATTAGATCGAGTATAGCTCAAAATTGCGATTTTAGGGACTAATCAGAAAATTTTAAAACAATAAATCATTTTTAAAAAACGTTGAAGGTTTGTTATAAAAGTTTTCTTGCAGAAAATACTAGGTTTTTCGATTATTATGTGTGTATTTTGGCGTTAAAGCTTGGAGATAATCTAATATGATATGGGACGCTCTGTATGACGTTGTGCGCAGTTGGTCGATTTTTCTGTTGCCATCTATTGTACTTGACAACCTATTTGGATTTCGATAGAATTTAAAAGCCTCATCAGTCCTACAGAAAATGACAAAAATGATTTCATAAATAAATAAAAATGTTTTTTAATAAAAAACAAATAAAATTTATTGAAATCGTTAAAAATAAAAAAAACTTATAGGGGGGGGGGGCTGTGGAGAAAAGGGGCAAGAATTTAAAAACAAATTGTAAGAATTTTGGTCAACCTTAAAAAATGGTGGTTTTGATAAAACTGAATAAAATTATATTGAACACGGGGAGAGGTGTCTGTACGGATGAATTAAAAAAAATGCAATTAGCAAAAGACTGACATTTAACAGAAAACAATAAAAGAAATTAAAACAGGGAGAGCCATATCATCTTTTCATATTTAGTCCCTTGACTTATAGTGTTTCCATATTTAGTCCCTTGACTTATAGTGTTTTCATATTTAGTCCCTTGACTTATAGTTTTTTCATATTTAGTCCCTTGACTTACAGTGTTTTCATATTTAGTCCCTTGACTTACAGTGTTTTCATATTAGTGTTTTCATATTTAGTCCCTTGACTTACAGTGTTTTCATATTTAGTCCCTTGACTTATAGTTTTTTCATATTTAGTCCCTTGACTTATAGTGTTTTGATATTTAGTCCCTTGACTTATAGTGTTCCCATATTTTATTTGATTGTTGTAACCATGTTAATTGTATTCATATCCTCCATTTATAAGATTTAATTAACTTGATTATTTTCAATCATGGTTTCGCTTCAAAAGTGACAATTGCGCATTTCTGCTGCAGAATCTAAAACTTTTTAAGATAGAAAAAATCATAATATCTTTCACATTTTGTAGCAGACAAAGTTTTATGCATTGGAGGGTCACTTGAAATAACATGAGTAGTTCCTTTAATTACCTGAAATAACATGAGTAGTTCCTTTAATTACCTGAAATAACATGAGTAGTTCCTTTAATTACCTGTTGAGTATATAAATATTCAAAATTCAGAATCACAATTGTTATTATTAGATTCTGATCAGAACCTTTTCAAATTATAAATTGTTCTGAAAAAGAAATATTCATGCAATTATAAATAAATAATTTTTGTCTAATTTTGTTATCAATTCATGATAATTCTATTTTATCGCATTTCTATTGAACATAAGAACAAAACATGTCGTTTGAAAAAAAATTAGATTGATTATAAAAAATGAAAATTCTACATTTAAAAATAGATTAGACCTGATCATCATGTTTTGGGACCCTATTCTGCAGTTTGTTTGAGTTATATCTGGACCTGATCATCATGTTTTGGGACCCTATTCTACAGTTTGAACTCTGTTTGAGGGGGACTAATATTTAGTAGTATCTGGACCTGATCATCATGTTTTGGGACCCTATTCTGCAGTTTGAACTCTGTTTGAGGGGGCTGCAACCAGGGCCGCAACATCTTCTCCCTAAGAAGAAAAAGTAAATAAAAAAATTTGTTTAAATTAAAAATATTTATGTTGAGGACTTTTTCTATCCTTTTTCTGTTAATCTATGACTCATTATAGATATGGGTAATTGTGGACACATTTTGAAAATCTGAAGTATTATACAAACTTATTCCAGAAATACAGTATTATACAAACCTATTCCAGGAATACAGTATTATACAAACCTATTCCAGGAATACAGTGTTATACACACCTATTCCAGAAATACAGTATTATACAAACCTATTCCAGAAATACAGTATTATACAAACCTATTCCAGAAATACAGTATTATACAAACCTATTCCAGGAATACAGTATTATACAAACCTATTCCAGGAATATAGTATTATACAAACCTTTTCCAGAAACACAGTATTATACAAACCTATTCCAGAAATACAGTATTATACAAACCTATTCCAGAAATACAGTATTATACAAACCTATTCCAGGAATACAGTGTTATACACACCTATTCCAGGAATGCAGTATTATACAAACCTATTCCAGAAATACAGTATTATACAAACCTATTCCAGGAATACAGTTTTATACAAACCTATTCCAGAAATACAGTGTTTTACAAACCTATTCCAGTGAATAAGTACTCTGGTAAACATCAAGGTCCTGGAGGTGGGATTGAACGCCAGGACAGAATGGTAACAGCTCCTGATTAATATATATATAAAATAAATATATAATATATAATATTTATGATATATATATATATATATATATATATATATATATAATATATATATGTATATATGAGCCCTGTAATCTGTGGTTCATTTTAAGTATTGGGTATAGCTAAAGCAATTTGCACAGTATATACAAATATACAAATATATTACATATATATAATGTAGAAGATAACGATTATATATGACGAATATGCATCCCTAACACTCTGATTTGACTTGATTTGATTTGATTTGACCCTGTAACTTTTTATCTAAGGAAGGCTGACAGAGATATCAGTTTTCTGAACTGATAACATGGTCAATTCAAATATAAAGGAACTTAACTCTGATTTTCTAATCCCTACAATTTTTTTTATTTAAATAACCTTTTACTTAATGTACAATTTTCAACCCGATGTCGTAGACCTTAGATATTTTAAATTATGAAGAAGTTAGATCAAAGAGTTTAATTTGGAAATATCAAAGGTTTACACATTTATAGGTTGTAAATATTTAGGGATTAGAAAATTTCCTTTTCAGGAAAAAAGTTTAAGATTGTGAAACGTTGATGTTGTTTCTTTAATTGGGGGTCACATCAAAACCTTTTTTTTGGGACTTTTAAAAAGACTCCATTAAAACGATTGTTTAAATAAAGAGGGGGGGACTTTTAGGCACTTTTTTGATAAAAATGCTCAAATCCTTTAAGAACGTGTTTTAAAATATATTTTTTTTAGAAACATGTCAATATAGGTTTTCAAAATCCGTCTTAAAACACTGAATTCAGAAACGGAAATATCATAAAAATCTATTAAAAATGTAAAATGAAAAAAATGACATACTTTTTAGTGAGAATTTGCCANGCCCTAGGTCAAATAATTTTCAAAATTTCAAAAAAAAACAATAAAAGGGCAATATTTAGCGGTCCAAGGGCAGATACCCATATCGACATGCTTCGAAAAAATTGAAAAATCAATTTCCCTTGGTGAACCATAATTTTTAGAAATGCTTGCGCTGACCCAATCTTTTAAAAAATCTAAAACAATTCAGAATTTTCTATCTGATGAACAATGATTAAGATATCGTCGTTTTCCTCTCTTAAGTAATTTAAAATTCTTTCAAATTCATTAATTTTCTAAATGCCTAAATCCGCAATTCATTTTCAGAGTTTTATGAGAGAAAAGTAAGGATATTTAATTAAACCTATCAATTAAGCAATGGATGAATAGGTTCCCCATGATGATCACTTGAAATTATGTAACAGTCCCTTTAAAAAGTAAACCTGCATTTGGTGATGTCTTGAGGCATAGGATTTAGTGTGGCCAAAAACTGGTTCCTTAAAAAAATATTGTATTCATAACACCCTGGTCGAGGATTGTTTTTATACAGGGCTTTTAATAAGCATATTTGATAAGCTAAATATGTTAATAAATTGTGTAATAGCAAAGAAATATTTTCAGATTATTAAATTTTATATGATTCTATCAAAATTTGTATGAACATTTAATTATGTCGAGCTAAAAATGTGTGAGATATCCTCAATTTAGAACAAAATGTTAATTCGATATTATGAAGAAAATGATAGAACCTGATTGTCCATTAATGAAAGAGGATAATTAATCTGGTTTGGAGCAGATAAAGGACGGAGGTTGAGACAACCTTGAAATTGATCTCGAACCTCACTTTTCCATCTAAGACAAGCAAAAAACTATTTTTAACAGTGCGTCCCACAAAAAAACAAGAGTTTAAAGGGACGTGTTCGCGAAAATTAAAGGGGGTATAAAGTGATATCGAATTGAATTCGATATTGATCGCTATGAATTTTAGTTTTATCTGTTGCGTCTATAAGGAGAAAATGGTTAAAAACGTCTTATACTCAAGAGCGTATACCACGGGCAGCCGTAGTACATTTGAATTTCCGATCCGGATCAACCTTTCCGATACCAGTTTGAACTGCACCGCACGGACATTGGGTTAATAAAGAAGACAATCAACAGGCTAGCCGGTGCAACAAGGTTGGCGGGGTCAGACTTTATGCTTCATATTGGTTGAATTTACTTTTACTAAAGGGGCAGAGGTGCGTGATACCGTTCATAAAAATTTACAGAGTTCCATTATTTTACTCAGATTGTAAATAATTCAATTAAATTTAAATCATTTAGATATATTACAACATTACAACCTATAAATGTCGAAGACTACCAAGTTTAAGATTGAATGTAAATTAAGTGCTGTGGTTGGACATTTTTATATTGAAATTTCTCTTAAAGAAACACAATGTTGTAAACCTTTGATTTTTCAAACTATTAATTCTGTTAGATCAAATAATCTAAGTTTGAAATACTAAAGGTTTACACTATTAGGTTGCAAAGATATAGGGATTTATATAATCTGTTTGTAGCAAAATCTCAATTCCTTTTGTGTTATTTAAATAATTTAAATAATTGTAAAAGAGAATTAGACTACTTTGTTTTGGCCTGTTTTAAAACTAATAAAATTGTAAACAAGATAATGTTTGCTGTTGAAAATTATTAATTCAAACAGAAAACATAATAATTCGCTTTTAGGATGTCTTTGATAGCAGAGGGGCTTTTGTATTTCAAGAAATTTTTTTAATAAAAAATTTTATTTTTCTTGTCTTTCCTCGAAGATGAAATTGGTGCACGTTGTCCAGTTAAATCCTCGGCCTCCTCATCAGTTCCTAAAATTGACTCCCCATTAAAAAAAAGAAAGTTAGATTTACAACGGTACAATCAAACTCTATCTTAGTCATAATGAGGAAGCTTATGACACTGGATCCAGTAGAATTTCCCCTAGAAGGAACTGGTTCATTTGGAGTACTTTCCCGTGTTGCCTGGTATAATCTGTTTGCCTGGTATAATCTGTTTGCCTGGTATGATCTGTTTGTCTGGTATAAACTGTTTGCCTGGTATAAACTGTTTGCCTGGTATAATCTGTTTGCCTGGTATAATCTGTTTGCCTGGTATAATCTGTTAGTGTACTGCACAGCTCGCTCTAGCTTGTGAGATGTCGGCCATGTTCTTAAAATGAACCGGACTCAAATTCATAATATCACTTTTTTTCTAGCTTAGTAAAGTAATAAATTCCGTTGATTTTCTCTATTCTCTACGTAGCATAAACATGCGCAATTCACCACAACTCACAATAATCAATTTTCCAACATAAGAAGAAGATTATCACATTCACCCTTGATCAGAAAAAGGTTTGAATTGGGTACTGTTGTAAATCTGCATGAAGAAAAAGAAGAAAATGAAGAAAATGTATAAAATGAAGAAAATGAAGAAAATGAAGAAAATGAAGAAAATGAAGAAAATGAAGAAAATGAAGAAAATGAAGAAAATGAAGAAAATGAAGAAAATGAAAAAAATAAGAAAATGAAAAAATGAAGAAAATGAAGAAGATGAAAAAAAATGAAGAAAATGAAAAAAATGAAGAAAATGAGAAAAATGAAGAAAATGAAGAAAATAAAAAATATGAAGAAAAACTACTCTTTCATGGATTTCAGAAACATATTTCTATACAAAAGCAGCACAGAAATACTCATAAAAAAACTCATATAAATTCGATAATTATTATCATAAAATAAAAAGAAAAATTAAAGTTGATTAAACATTAAACATATTAAGTGAGAAAGGATCATGCCAGGGCCGGGTCTTAAAAAAAAGGTAATATTACAAAGTCGACTTTTAATTTCAAAGGACATTTAAACTTCAATAAAGTCATGCATTGTGATCAATTAATTAATTCTTATCAATATTTAAAGATAGACAATGATACATATTTACAACATTAAAGTTTTTTTAACAGATATTATAACTTCACATTGTTTAGGGTCGTCTTCCTTATTCTCTAAAACCTTGACGTTCCCTGTAATTTAAAGATTCCTCACCTAATAAAAGGCCTCTGGATGATGCCTTCACTTTTCTGCATATATTCAACAATTTAACATAGTAAAAAGATTTGTCTATTTAATTTAAAAAAACTTTAATAAATTATACTGATTTGAATTTTCTCATATGTACATACAACTAAAAAAGTAATAAAACTGAAAAAAAAAACTTTAAAATTGTTAAAGATATTTTAAAGCAGAACAAAAACCTTTATTCGCGTGTGTATGATTTAAAGAAAAAAATTTGTTTAATTTTTAGATTTCCTAGCTCCTCGTTTAGTATTCTCCATCCTAAGCTTGGGTCCGTGGGCCAGGGAATAGGTAGATGTTAATCTACTTTTTTCCTGAACAAAGTAACAGGTTAAAAGTCAGCCATGGCGTGCCAGTGATCGATTCATGTGTGTAATGGTAGGAAATTAAATTACTACAATGAAGACGACTTTTTGTTGAAGTTTTGATGGTTTAAAAGCTTTTTTTACAAGTAATCAAAGAGAAGCATTCCTAGTTGACAGCTTCTCTTTGTTTCCGTGTTTATGTGTATCCAATCCATGCTGTTTAAAAGCTTGATATAAATCTAAATTGAAATCGAAAGTCGTCTTTATTGAATTGATAAAATCGCCTACTACTGTATATTGTATTATATATTCTTAAATGAGTTTAAGTTACCCTTCATTGCTAGACTGGCATGTCCGATTAACAACGGTACCTTAAAACACGTTGTCAGATCAAGTATGTTCTTTAAAAAAGTGACTTGCACATTTCCTGCTTTTATAACAAAGTAGAAAGTAACAGAATTAAACACTTTGAAGCTAGAAAAACGACATTATCTTCTACATTATTAATCAAATTAATTTTTTAAGAGTACCGTTGTGAATCGGACATGCCCCTCTCAAATTCAAATTCAAATTCCAGCGCAAGTCCCTTTAACAAGAAAAATCAAACTCTATTATTAGATATTACTGTTTCTATGTACAGTGTACACCGCAAAAAAACTATTGTTAATCTGTCCCTGTAAAATAATATTTTGGAAAAGTTAATTCTCTATATGTGAAATAATGATAAATGTAATTTTTCATTAGCAATTTAAAAAAAACCTGATTTAGATATCCCAAAAATCATTAGTTAACACTGTATAATTTTTTTCCTACTGTACAGTGTATGGTAATTGCTACTTGCATGTACACTGTACAGTGCATATACAGTTATACCAATCTGCCCGTTCAGTTGGCACATTTTTGTTTATACCTGCATGTACGTACAGTGTACACAGTTCTATCTACCTCCATGTACACTGTACACAGATCTACCTACCTACATGAACAGTGACACAGTTCAATCTACCTGCATTTACAGTGTACACAGTTCTATATACCTCCATGTACTATGTACACAGTTCTATCTACATGAATGTACAGTGTACACAGTTCTATCTACCTACATGTACATTGTACAATGTACACAGTTCTATATACCTCCATCACACCGGACTAACCAGAGTGAGAGGCATTCGGTTTCTTCTATTTGAAATCAAACGAGTTTTGGTCTTTTATTCAATAATCATTTGCTTTACGGATTTGTTTATGTTATACATTTTCATTCAAAATGAATATGCCAACAAAAAAGTATTTTATAGAAAAGGCTAACAAATTATGTTTAATGGGTCAAATTGTGATCGAAAGTCACAGCTTTCTGGAAATTGACAGAACCGTTAAATCCACGTGCCATGTACTATGTACACAGTTCTATCTACCTGAATGTACATGTGTGACATAGTTATATCTACCTGCATTTACTATGTACAAAGTTCTATCTACCTGAATGTACAGTGTACACAGTTCTATCAACCAGAATGTACAGTGTACACAGATCTACCTACCTGCATGTACAGCGACACAGTTATATCTACCTGCAAGTACAATGTACACAGTTCTATCTACCTACATGTACAGTGTACACAGTTCTATATACCTCCATGTACAGTGTACACAGATCTACCTAACTGCATGTACAGTGACACAGTTATATCTACCTGCATAAACTTTGTACACAGTTCTATCTACCTGCATGTACAGTGTACACAGTTCTATCGACGTGCATGTACAGTGTACACAGTTCTATATACTTGTACGTACAATGTTCACAGTTCTATCTACCTGCATGTACATTGTACAACGTACTACAGTTCTATCTACCTGAATGTACAGTGTACTCAGTTCTGTCTACCTGCCGTACAGTGTACACAGTTCTAACTACCTGCATGTACAGTTTACACAGTTCTATCTACCTGCATGTACAGTTTGTACCTGGCCTAATGTTGGTCTACCGGAGTGTAAAGGTTTTGAAGGATGTATTTGTCCTGTTTGATGATAGATGGCTCTGCTGTTCAGATCTACATTCTGTGGTCCCTGAAGAAATTCAACACCATTTTAAGAATTGTAAACAATTTTTTAGTACAAATCTTTCATATGATGATGAAGAGATATGGAAGAAAATTCCTATTTTTGTTGTTGTTTAAACTAATTTTCCTATGTTCCTTTCTTTTGTTTTTTTGTAATATATCCTGAAAAATTTGAATAACATAATTTGAGAAGAAGAATGAATAGAATTTTTTTATAATATTCAAATTGCAATTGATAAAAATAAGCAATTAAAAAATATCCTGTTTAACAATCTACAGAAAGTTCAGAAAAAAATAGATTTAATATAATTAAAAGATGAAAAAAATAAGTTTTGGTGAGAAATTTTTTTTTTTTTTAATTTAACATTTTGTTTAGTTTTTCCCATTATTAATTAATTCATTAAATGTTGATTTATTAATGTTTTAACTTTGTCGGGAACCTAGCTTTGCCTAAAAACTAAGTTTTCCCTATAAAAAGTCAACCTTATACTCAACCTAGAACTTTAAAACTAAACTAAGAACATTCCCGTACTTCTACCGAGTTCCCCAATCAAACCAATCAAAATTTGTGGCACATCGGTCAAAGGGTTTATAAGTTATGGTCTGACATACCTATAAACAAACAGAGAATACTACTTTATATAGATAGATAGATAGATACCTGTCTTTTTTGCTCTCCTAGTTTATACGGAGCTGACCCAACCATCCCTCGCTTGTCCTCGAAAACACTACCTCGGTTCAAATCTATCAGTTTTTTCATTTTCTTTGTTCTGAAGTAGGTTTTGGTCATAGGTTTGTCCTGGGCAATGTTGTGCCTTATATCTATCACAGTGTTTAAAAGATTGCAAGCTCCCTGTGCCTTATATCTATCACAGTGTTAAAAAGATTGCAAGCTCCCTGTGCCTTATATCTATCACAATGATTAAAAAGTTGCAAGTTCACACTCAGGGGCATACGAGGGAGAGCCCTGGGTGCACGCCCCCCCCCCTACACAGCCCCCCCCTGGGAGGGAGGGGGGCTCATTTAATATTACATCTGGAGATTCTTGATTTTGGAGGCAGTATCCTTTAAAGCTTATCATTATTTTTTTTAAAATCATTTTAAGTTCACAAACCTATAAAGTGGTTTAATTATTATGGAATTAATTGAGAGGTTTAAAGTGACTGCAGACATAATTTCAATTCTGATTCACAACAATACCTTGAAAGCTTTGTCTGATCAAAGCTGAAAACTTTTGAATGGGATATCCTTAATCCTGATCGGATAATTAATCTGGAGATTAAAAAGGAGTGGAGAACAAGCAATATTTAATCTGCAGATTAAGAAAAAGAGTGGATTAAGCGGTAATCCTGATATCCACCATTCTAAAGTTTTCAGCTCAAGTATTGCATTAAATATCCATGTTTCCTATTTTGAAAACTGATTATTTTTATTTGTGGTTTCACTACTAAAGCGACTGATGCGTTTTAATTACTTGAGAAACGATGGAGTAATGAAGGTTTCAAAGGACATCGGACATGCCACTCTATAAATGGAGGGTCACTTGAAATTACGCATGTATTCCATTTAAATATAATTACATCATGTGAAAAAAAAATACTTTAAAATCTCACTTTTATCCTTAACTAAAAAAGTTTCAATAAATATCATTATTTATGTAATAAGTCCTATGAAAATATAGGTAATTTTAAAGAAACGTTTCCATTTCTATTTTTCACCCCTTGAAGCTTACACCACTGTATTAAGAGGGAGTGTCTGAAAAGTCCACTGAAGAAAATTACATAAATAAGATCGAATATTTAACTGAACATAATTACAAAAAGTATCAATATTTTTTTTTCAAAAAAGGGGTTTTAAGTTGGGGCACAATGTTGCCAAGGGGGAGGGGGGGGGGGCACCAACATTATTTTTTGGCCCATAACTTCAAAAACAAGTGATTTATCATAAAAAGGTGTTTATTTCTAGGGCTACAAAAAAAAGTAAAATTAAAGGCCGAAGTTGACCCTGTCTTGAAATTGATGCAACTTTCCAGAGCAGTCTGTGTCATACAGTAATAAAGACGTTGGATCGTACTGTTTAATATTCATGAAACCCCACTGTAGAAGATACACACTCAACATCTTCCAAGTTTATTGAAATTTTAGCCCCCACTAGATCGATTATCTCTATAATTTATTTGGTTTACTGACCCGTTTGGTCTTACAGTCTGTATGCGTACTGTACAGCTGCTTAACAGTCAGTCCGGTACTTGAAATGACCCCCCCACCCCACTTACAAATAAGTTGCGCCTAAGCTTGCTTGCATTTTTTTTTCACGCCGGACTCCGGACAGTAAACTCTAGGTCGGATGTAAGGTGACTAAGCAAAATGTGGTTGAGTCTGAAGGTATACACAACTTTATATTGTTTGATCAATTGTAGAAAAAACTTTTCAAGACAACCTCTAATTTTAGCCTATATATTCCCCATATCATATTCTCATAATCCCCCCCCCCTCCAAATCCCCCGGTTTTTTTCTCCCTCACAATCGCTTTTTAATCTCTCGAATTTAGAACCTGGAATTACTGGAGACGCTTTGCAACCTCAAATTTCCCCAAATTTTTATTTGACCCCAAAGACTCAAATTAAAGCATTTCTTATTTTATAAAAAGGTCTTCAGAAAAAGTAGATTATTACATGTTTTATGAGTTAAATCCTCTCTAAATATATTTTTAGTTTGCAAGGTTTAAAGCATGCAAGATTTTAAAATAAATTAACTTTATTTTGTCTCAGAATTCCCTTTCCCCCTGCCTGATATATTTACCCTTGCTATTTCCCCAATAATTCCCCCACTTCCAATATTTTATTTATTCATCAGGATCATCTAGGCGTATTCAGGGGGGGGGTATAGCGCCCCTGGGTCAGTGAAATCTATGGGTTTCAGTTTTTTTTTGGCACCCGAAGGGTGCTAAGCCCCTTCCTCTCATGCTAAAATCGATCAGAATTTTGCTAAATATTTCTTTTACACTATAGCTAGAAACAATCATACTTCAGTGTTTAAATCTGCATGTATAAGAAGTATAAGCTACGAAGATAAGTGAGTTATAATAGTTTAAAACCAAAGTTCAAGAGGTAGCGAGTAGTGACACTTCAAAATCGACCCGATCTAGAAATTTTAGAATTAATTTTTTCGCCTGTGCTAACTGTCTTCTCATAGATCCAGGCAGCTGTGAAAAGTTGGATTAAATTTTAAGACCTGGGTCAACTGTAAAGTGTCGCAACGCCTTGGACTTTTGATTTTCCTCACAAAATCATACACACTTTTATGAAGCCAGGCATGTAAATGTTGTAACTAAAAGCACTTGTTTTTAACTTGAGTTTTAATGAGAAAATTGGCAAAATTCGTATCGATATTTTTAGTAAGATTTTTAGTAAGAGTTCGCAATCGTTGGATCACTGTGTCAGAATCAATCCTAACATCGTAGTAAATAGTTTTAAAAATGTATCTTTCAGAATAGCCAACGACATTCTGATAGAATTAGACTCTTTTGCGTTGTTGCGATAAGAGGTACTTTTCCAACAGCATTTTGCCAAACGGCAACTTTCCAGATCTTTCCTAGTCGCAGCGCTTGGCCCCTATCCCATCCTGGCCCAGTGTTCCGCCCCCTTATGCACCCTGCAGCGCCTCAGAAGGCCTAGCCTAACCTTAGCCGCTTGCTTATTTGGGAAGTTGAACATTTGGGAAGTTGCCACGTACTTGGGAAATTGTCATTTGCAGGAAGTCGCCTTTCGGAAAATACCTAACACTTATACGTTGGAGACACATAGATAAATTACTCGTATTGATTCAGACTAATACTATAAAAAAGGTTTGAATTGAACTCGGGCTCAATTTTTGTGTGGGACCTTGCACTTGACCTCACGGAAGGTTTATGGATGCTCAGAATTACAAAGTTTGTCCCCACATATTTTTGATTTTCATGAAATTTTTTAAAAATCCACGGAAAAAAATTGTAACGGGGAAATTTTAATATTGTTTTATCAAAGAAAAAATGCTAAAAGATTGAGAAACAATTAATTATTTAATTTAAGCACATTCACGGGCTACAGAGTTCCCCAATTCAAATTTGAGGCAAATCGGTCAAGGGTTTTATGAGTTATGTTCGGACATCTAACAAACAAACATAAATTACCACTCTATATATATATATATATAGAATAGCTTATACTCACAGTTACTCCCGACGTTAACCTGTAGGTTCTAGAATCCGAAACAAATGATTTGCGGAATTTATAATCCTATTTCGGGGATTTTCATCCTCTACAATATGATATTTTAAGGAAATGAAATCTAACCCAAGATCTTCTTCCGGCATTTCTGTTTTTCCGACTAGAGCAACAATCTGGAGAAAACAAAGGAATTGAGCCTTTGCCACAAACTCAAATATTCTAATGTCTATAACTTAACAACCTAATGGTGTAAACCTTTGATATTTAAACTTATAATATTGATCTATAGCATAATTCATAGTTTGAAATATCTATGATCCACGACATTGGGTTTCAAAGATATAAGAAGTAGAAAATCAGAGTTTGTGACAAAGACTCAATTTATACTTATAAAAAGATATACATGTATACATATATTAAATTAATTAAATTAAAGTTTTAAATTTGCTGGTTGGGGTAGCCGATACTAGGCTATAAAAGAGGGTAGGGTAGATTATCCAAGGTTATAAAAGACGGTTGGGTAGCAGATCCAAGGTTTTAAAAAAGGTTGGGTAGCAGATCCAAGCTTATAAAAGAAGGTTGGGTAGCAGATCCAAGGTTATAAAAGAAGGATGGGTAGCAGATTCAAGGTTATAAAAGAAGGATGGTAGCAGATTCAAGGTTATAAAAGAAGGTTGGGTAGCAGATTCAAGGTTATAAAAGAAGGATGGGTAGCAGATTCAAGGTTATAAAAGAAGACTGGGTAGCAGATTCAAGGTAATAAAAGAAGGATGGGTAGCAGATTCAAGGTTATAAAAGAAGGATGGGTAGCAGATTTAAGGTTTAAAAGAAAGTTGGGTAGCAGATTCAAGGTTATAAAAGAAGGCTGGTAGCAGATTCAAGGTAATAAAAGAAGGATGGATAGCAGATTCAAGGTTATAAAAGAAGGATGGGTAGCAGATTTAAGGTTTAAAAGAAAGTTGGGTAGCAGATTCCAGGTTATAAAAGAAGGTTGGGTAGCAGATTCAAGGTTATAAAAGAAGGCTGGGTAGCAGATTCAAGGTTATAAAAGAAGGTTGGGTAGCAGATCTAAGGTTATAAAATCAAAGAATTGTGTTCAATGGGGGCTGGGGCAATAACAATTATTAAAGAATTTCACATTTTACCATTTTTGCTGTTTTCTTATCTTCTTGATTTCTTTTGTTTTTCTTTTTTTCTTTTTCCTTCCAGTATTTTTACCAGAACTCATTGTATTCTAGATACAGCTGGGGATCAAGATGTATTTATATGCTTAATACAGAGTGTTTAAAATATGATTTTACTGCACATACAAGTCTGCCGCTGTACTATTTGTAAATTAGCGGTACAGTACAAAATAGGACCGAAAAGGTTGGCCCAGCACGATAACTCAAATGTACACCAATTGTGCGTGTGCAGATTTATGTTCGAATTCTATGTTTAGCCCCCCCCCTGAGTGGTGTTTACAAGTGGGGGTAGGAGGTTTAGTCCCCCCCCCTTCCCTGGATAAGTGGAAAATATGGTTCTTAAGGGAGCCCCCCTAAACTCCCTTTACACATTCCTGTAGGTATTGTAGACGATCAAAACACGCTTTGTTATTTTTTATCTAAGGAGCACCAGGTGTCACGTTAAAATTCTAATTATAACTTAAATTACATTTAGAATATGAGATGTAAGTTATAATAAGTTATAATAAGTTAAAATAAGTTATAAGCCGGACCAAATATAACGCCCGCGCCTTATTTAACGTTACACCTGGTTATTGTGTACATGCAGTCCGTTGACAGTATCTTGATCAAACAGAACGAATGTATCATCATTTGGTTAGGTTAGGTTTATATTCTCAATTTTAATCAAGATTTTATGTTAAAATGTCTAATTAAAAGATAGCTCGTGGCTTTCATATTTAAACCAGTGCAAATCTTTCATGCATACTCTTTTAAAGTTTAAAGGGACTTACGACAATTGAATAGAAAAACCAGAAAAAATAATATTACAGTTTTTGTAAAATACTTGAATAATGAAATACAAAAAAAGCACAAATTTAAGTTTTGAATAAAAACTATTAAAGTTGACTTTTAAGACAAATTGTTTATGTATTAATAAAAAATGTTTGATCATGTTGAGATTTTTAAAAAAAGCTTTTTCAATGGATGCAAAAACCAAATATTTTTTATTATAGAGATAAGAATGCCGAACGTGGAATATGAGTTGCGGAGGCTCGAAGACGCAGCGTGAGGCACGGGGATGATTTTAATTTGCTAGGATGTTATTTTGCAAATCAGGAGGCTCCGGATGTCAGTTCACGGGGCTCATGATTGCTCTGCACCCCCTCCCTCATTGTAGGTTTCCAAATTTAGATTTACTTGAAATAACTGCACGGTCCCTATAAGAATGTATTAATAAACTAATTGATGACATCTAGTCAATCTGATTTTTTATTTGTGTTAAAGAAATGCATCATAACGTCTAAATCAATTGAAGTCATCTGGATGAGCGCGAAGAGAAGTTTTCGTATTTCATATTTTCAGAAATAATCCCCTTTAACTATTTATTATTTCTAAATTGTTGATAAATAGTTTTGATAAGCATATATATTCAATAAATTAAATTGACATTGGACATTCTTGTATTTGGATATTTTAAAAATTAAGGAGCGGGGGAGGATAGGAACATGGGTGGTTTCAGGATTTGAGAGAGGGGTGGGGGGGGGGGGCGTAAAAAATATATCCGCGCTAAGCATTTAAAAATGTTTTTTACCCCGTACGAAAAAATGTTACCCCCCTCTGTATAGCTAAAAAGTTCTTTTTACCAGTTTTCATCTTTAAGTACAGGGTAGGCAATTATCTTAAAGGGACTGTAAATGAAAAATGAAATGGGGTATAGGATGAAACCTGAGAATCTCAGGCGTTGAACGATACCTTTCAGAGTTCTATCTGATGTTTTGTATAATTTTGACACAGTTTTATGTCAATTTCTCTTGACAGGAACATCTGATAGAACTCTTATATGTCTCAGTCAACTCTTGAGATTCTTAGGTTTTAAACTATACCCCAAGAATGTGGTATTACATTCAGTTGCCACATTTTCCTAAATATTTGCCCAATGTTCAACCAGATTTGGGAAATTTCTATATTCATATATATTGTATAATGTATATATTCATATATTTAAACAATTTTACTTTAATGCACTGTTCGAATCAAAAAGACAGTTATTGCGCAATATTAAATCCTAAAAATATCTAATGTCTTTTTTTCTATACAAAAAGTGCAAAATGTACAGTTCCATTAAGAAGGAAAACATGTAATCCAGTATTCACTGTGCTCTGTATTGTATAATTATATTGTATAATAACAATTTTACTTTAACAGTTTGTTAAAATCATAAAGACAGTTATTACGCAAACATTAAAATCCTCTAAATATATAATGTCTTCAGACTTTTTGGTAAGGTTTTGTCATTAATTATGTGTACACAGTCTCATTAAGAAGGAAAACATGTAATCCAGTATTCACTGTGCTCTGTATTGTATAATATTGGTAAGGTTTTGTTATTAATTATGTGTACACAGTCTCATTAAGAAGGAAAACAGGTAATCCATTATTCACTGTGCTCTGTGAACTCTTTATTTAATATTAATGTCTGCCCATATCTGTCAGATGTTATCTTGTTAAATTCTTTTAATTACTTATTAAGGTTCATTACATTTACAGGAGTTCAATACTCTCCGCTTCAGGTTTCCTTTATAAAGAAGACACGGAGACATCATTCTTCAGTTCATCTCAACCTTTTCTTTAAGAGACTTGGGACTTCAATACAAACCTTTTAGGGATCTAATTCTATATTCTAAACAATATTAAAGATTCTTTTATCATTTTAAAAAATTTGATCTGATTCTGATTTTGATTTTGGTCAAATACTTTTCTTCATAAAGCTTAACATACAAAAATAAAAATAATTTAAAATATAAAGGATTTGGATTCATAGATCTGAATCAAGGAAGAAGAATGAATCAGAAGAATATCTATCTTCTACTCGCCGTCATGGCAGCAGCAATACAAGCTCAGCCATCTGAGATCTTCAAGAGGCATTCAATGCCATCTTCCAGTCTTGGTTCTTCTAAGCGCCTCGGTAGAAACATTGAAAATCCCTCTGGTGTATTTGATGCTACTATTGAGGAAGATAAAACTGAACAACTTAATATTATAATGGAGGAAGCAAAGATCACAACAGAAACCCCAGATCAAACAACATTTACCAACATTTAAATAGATGAAAACATCACAGAGAGAATGACCAACGATCTTCTAAATGATGACGAAGAGAAAGAAGAAAGATCAGGAAAGCAGCATATCACTGATATTCAGCTATTGTCTCCAAGGCGATATCCTCAACAATATATGCAGAATCCTGCACAAGCTGCTGGAGTTCATCTTCAAGTACTCAGCCTACCTCAGCAGAGCGGAGTTCTAGTAGATCAGTTTGGAAACAGTTTTAGATTAGCAGAATACCCCGCTCTATTAAATCAGGTCAAATATGAAAATAGACCTTTACATCAAATAGTTGGAAATAATGTAAATTCAATGGCAGAAGATACAATGCATTTAGAAGATCCAATCCTGGAGGCAATGCATTTAGAAGATCCAATCCATGAGACAATGCATTTAGAAGATCCAATCCTGGAGGCAATGCATTTAGAAGATCCAATCCATGAGACAATGCAATTAGAAGATGCAATCCATGAGACAATGCAATTAGAAGATCCAACCTATGAGCCAATGTATTCAGAAGATAAAACGACTGAAACTGGTTTAACTAAAGATGTATCTGGAAATAATGATGTGCAATGTATCAAAAAGGTGATGCAAGTAGAGGAAACTGTTTATGATACTATTCAGAAGTGTACACACTCATTTGCAGAGAAATGTCATAAAACCTTCATCACTGATTATGCACCAACTCAAGAGGAGAAATGTTCCACAAGCTTTGAGAAGAATTGCCATATCACCTACCAACCATTGGCCTTTGATGAGAAGGTTGAGATTTGTGATGAACCCTTGAAGAAGTTTTGTAATGAAACTGTAGTAGGAGAAGAGGTGTGTAGGACTGAGTTTGAAACTTCCTGTGAAACCAGGTTAAAGAACCATACTGTAGAGCAGGATGAACCTGTCTGTGAAATGGTGATGGAGAAGAAGTGTGAGGCTGTGGTAGTAGATAATCTAAATCAGTCAAACAATAGAAGAAGAAGGCGATCAGTTGCTAGAATAGAAAATGGAGAACAATTTACCCGTAAGACTGATAACTGTGAAGAATGGCCAGTACAGAAGTGTACCCTGGAGAAGAAAACTGTCACTAAATCCACTCCTGAAACTTCATGTAAGAAGCATCCTAGAAAAGTTTGTGCAACTTCCAACTGTGTTTTTGTCAAGAGTGAGAAGACCTGTAGAGAGGAAACAAGAAGTTTTGTTCAGAATATTCCAAGTGAGGATTGTGACCTGGAGCCTAGGGAGACCTGTAAACTGGAAACAGTTCTAGTTCCACGTTTAGTTGAGAAACCTAACTGTGTTCAAGTTCCAAAGGAGATTTGTGTTGATATCAAGGCTAATCCAAGGAAGGTATCAAAGCCTGTTATAAAGGAATGGTGTTACCGTCCTAGTGATTTTGGTACTGCGGCCACCAAGGAAGCATTAGATCTTGTAATAAAACAGCTCTGAGATAAAGATGATGTATTGAAGAGTTGATCTACAGAACCTGGGCATTAGACATTATACAACCTCAAATCACAGTCTTACAAGTAGAGTTTTATAAGACCGTTTTAAATATCTTTTTTTCAATCAATGATAAAAAATAATGTAATGTAATATGTTTGCAATAAATCTTTTTACTTTTTACTATTCAATGATTATACTCTAAAAATGATGGGAAATAACTTCAGATGGTTTTACTAGAACTTTTTTGGACTTTTAAAAGGTTCCACCAAATGTATTCCTGTGAAGGTTCCAACATTTTAAACTGTAATCTTTTAAAATTAGGTTTTATTAAACTTTTTAAAATTGGCATTGGCATAAAATTATAAGGAAAAACAAGTAAGGAGAACAGTTATCAAAATAAACAATTGGAAAACAATGGGGTTTGGGTAGACAAAGATAGTTTCTAATGTCGTATTCTTTAGAAATCAAGTATGTATTCACCCTGTTGACGTTTCATAATGTTTTCTTTTGTAATGGATTAAATAGTTACTTAAAAGCAAAAGAAGGTAACCACTTTAGTTTTCTATCTTGAAATATTCAATTTTTCCAAAGTCCATTCATCACTTTTTAAGATTAAAAAAACGACGATATCTTCCTCATTGTTACCCAGATAAATGTTTAAATTGTACTGTTGTTGATAGGACCTTTAATGGGTTAGAAACTTGAAATTACATCTATCAGTCCCAATTAGAACATTTACTATTGGTAAGCAGAAAGTGTTCATAAGAAGAAAATTAATGTCTCTCTTATGCAAGTAACCTTGTACTTTTTAACAGTAGTCAATTTTCTCATTACTTTGCTTGGCAGTGGCACCGACGAAACTGAATTTATCAGAATTATTCATTGAATTTGTAAACATAAAACTCCTGAATTTGAAGACGAAATTTAGACAATCTGCATGTTCACTGCTCATTGCGGTATTTTATGTTCATTGGACTATTAAATCAAAAATTGAGTCTAAAAGTGATCTTTACATTCCCCAGTTTTATTTTCACCAATGTTTTTCTTTATTTCGCCTTTTTAAAATCCTCCAATATTTCATTGCATAAAACCTTTTATAATTAAATTTAAAAGACTTCTAAGTAAAAGGTCACCATTTAATTTACATTTTTAACGAAACTTTCTGTGATAAAATCCCCATAAATCAATTGAAGAGTAAGATTAATGTATTAATTTATGCGATATTATTTCTTTGCCAAAGATTAAACATAAGACGACATTTACACAAAATTTATTTATCGTTTATAATATTGGAAATTTCATTTCCCCTCTCTTCTTCATCGCCTAAAATCCTATTCCTTAAAACCTCAGAAAAAATATTTAACGACATCTGAAAATGTTCACTAACAATTATTTGCTATTTTTGATACAAAAGAGATGCGTAACTTAATTACTATTTTGCTCTAATTCAACAGACGATCCTCATATCCAACAAATGATTGAATAGATTTTAAAATACAAATTAATATCATTAATTTTAGTTAATTTTTAGCACAAAACATTCACAATTATTATTTTAAAGTCGATCGTTAGACTCTCAAACAACCAAAATAACCAATGACGTCAAAATAAAGCTGTACAGGCGTACACAATACTCGGATAAATTTCCAACGCCTCGACTTTATAATTTAGCAAAGTCTTTAATATCATTCAGTACCAAGGTACTATTGCATTAGTACCTTGCTCAGTACAAAGTTAAGGGATTTGCAGTGAGGACAAAATATTATCTGCACTATTATCATTATTATTATTATTATTATTATTATTATTATCATTATTATTGTTATTATTATTATTATTATTATCATTATTATTATTATTATTATTATCATTATTATTATTATTATTA
>NW_019397877.1:0-53675 GCF_000591075.1 Eurytemora carolleeae | reverse complement strand
TAAACTTCACTGCTTTCAAAGTTTTAACAAGAGCAATGTTCAGTTCTTAGAGATTAACCAAAGGATTTAAAACCTTTTTCAAACTGTTATATATGATTTAAGAGAGAAATCTATTTTGAAGGAAAATTAAAACAAAAATCATTTTGTTTATTTTTTACTTATTTAAACCATTAAAAAATCTATTTTCAGTTGAAAATTTAACGTGAACAAGATTTCGTTGGTTGTCATATATTATTTTTGGGTAAAAATTGGTGTAATTATTGCAAAAAATTTTTTCAATACAAAAAGCGTAAACATATATCAAATTTACGTGCAAAAAGAGGCCTCAGCTGAATTCCCCCTGGAAACCATAGTTTAAGATGGCAATTGACGGGGGGGGGGGGGGGGTTAGTCCGAATAGTCCCCCCTGTATACGCCACTGATATAATTGAAAAATATGTAGGTCATCCATCAAAAGATTTTAATTAAAGATAAAACTGAAAACAAATGGTTAATTATGAAGACGACTTTGAAACAGAATATTTGAAATATAATATATATGACTAATATTAAAATGCTTGTGACCAATTAGAATATTGAAAAAAAACTTAATCTAAACAAAATCTGAAAATAGTTATTATTTGCTTAATAAGCAAATTTAAGTTTTAGAGTTTAAAAAGGAATATTTAATCGAATTTATTGATTTTAGAATTTTAATGATTTGCGGCATTGTTGCGCATAATGTTGGCCTATTTTTAAATTTTAGGAACCTTGCTCCTACTGAACCAGACGGTTCCACGTAGATCCCTAAATGTGGTCCCTAAACCTGTTGACCCTAAAAAGGGTTTCATTGTTAAAGTTTAAAACCACTTGTGGGACTTGTTTAAATGACCCTCCATGGACTAAACTGTTTTCAACGACGTCTAAAAGTTCAAAAAGTTTCAAAGTTTTGTTTTTCGGCACAGATGAATTTGCTTTAGGAAAAATAGATTTTTTATAATCTGACATAACCCATATTTTCAATTATCATTTTAAGGCTAGAATTTTTGAAAATATTTGTTGAAAAATTTATTTTTGTTGAGACCAGAAACCTTAAAAAGATTGGAGATGAGAAATGGTGGAACGCTAATTCACCGGTTAGAGGTCTGTTGTGCGAAATCTTCAACCACAGGGAAGTTTGATAATATTATCGGTAAATTCATAGAAAAAAATTATGTGTAATTTCCTATTGCAATTGTTCGAATTTTGAACCCCACTTTTCATCCAAAATGTACAAGGGCAAAGTTGGACATGTGGCCGCAGTGCCCGTCACATAGCATGTCCTATTTTTCGAAAAAAAATTTCAAAATATAAGTGCGTGTTTTATAGTGTAAACCTTTGATATTTTAATCTTTACCAAAAGAATTCAAAGTTTCAAATCTACCATATTGGGTTGCAAAGATAAAGGGATTAATTAACATATCAGAGTTTGTGGCAAAAATCTGGATAAAAAACCCATCCGATGCACATCTAGTTAGAACTTAGATCAGTATATTCTAGATACATTTGTAAAGTTTGAACTCTATGAACTAACAACAGTCAACACAAAAACTAAATAGTTCGGAACTTTTTTTACAATAAATGTTTACAATATCTTTTAACCTTGAGTATTGAGAAAGATAAAAATATTTTTTTTGAACTAACTATAGCATAATTTTTACAATAACTATTGGTTTTCTTATTCCTGTAAGACTGATATTCGCCATTCTTTCTTTCCATTCTGCAGGGGGGGGGGGACCCTCTCAGGTACTACCGAACTAGGGGAGGGCGCGAGCCCGGCCGCCCCCCCCCTAGTTGCGCCTTTGGTTATGATCGCACAAACAAACATACAAACATAGATTACAACTTTATTAATAATATATTTTTAAAATTTGACGTCTAAATAACAATTTTTGAAAATTATTTGTTTTTATTAACATACATTTTCTTGTAATATTATTTCAATTTCGAGGTTAATAATTTAAAACCTTCAATTTCCACATTTTCTGCCCTGCAGACAACCCTCTGGAGTAAGTTTTCGAGGCCGTCCTTTCCCTTTCCTACCCTTATCATCTAGCCTCTGGTTATTACGTTGAATTTATTTAATGCATAAGTATGGCTTCACTGGCTTCATCTTTAATGGGATCAGTTCTGCAGAATATTGTGCAAGTCAACACTTAAATACAACTAAGTGAGAATTATATGAAGTTCGTAATAATTAGTGAAGGGGGGGGGGAGAGATTTCACCCCACCCCCTCATCCTTAGCCTTTGTCTGTAACAGTTTAATTAGTTAAAATGAATAAGTAAGATTATTGAGAAGTTTCCGCATGGTATTCTTAATGTTCACGGAAGCTTACTGCCGCAGGTAAATGTTAGAAGGGGGGAGGGGAATTGTACCCCCTTGACAACTTTAAAACTGATTTAACTTGGGTGCCCCCCTCCTCCTGAACTTTTCTTCAGATTTTTGTAGTTCACACTTCTTCTCAAAACATATTTCCAATAGAAATTGTTAATAATGCTTACAATTAAAACAAATTAGAAGAAATCAAATAATTTTTGAAAATATTATTGAATATTTTTTTATATAAATTTAGTTGAGAGGAGCGGCCCCAATAATCCATGCGTTAAAAAATGGATTGACCGAAACAGGAGTTACTATTATGAAAATTAAACCAAAGGAAAAAACAAATATTCACAAAATTTAACCAACCTTTTTTAGGGGGTGTATATTTTTAAGAATTTAAAATAATTTTTGAAAAATTAAAAATTGGACATGTAAAAGCAAGTTTCTTCATTCTTTTTATTATCTGAAATTATATTTTAAAGGGAACAGCCGCGAAATTTTGATACTTCTCTGAAATAGCGTTCACATTCACAATCCCTTCACACTCATTACTTCAATTGTTCTATTATTATTTTCTTTACTTTGAATATTTGTTGGTTTAGAAATTTGATATTGGTGATATATTCTGCTGTGATACAGTGATGATCGGTAAGCATGAAACGAGACCTCAACTCACCCACAGGATTGCAGTTTTAGGTAGGAATAGAGATTTGTTGTTTAAAACAGTTTTATGTTGAGAATGTTCACATATTTTCAAATTTCAATTTTCACATATAATATGGTAGAAAAGGATGACAAAATTAATATAAACTTGCTACACGTGATTACTCCTAAAGTAAGACTAAAATAAATAAATGATAAAAATAAATCCATTTTTACATATTTCTACTCAAAATTACCGAAAAAGGTCTGGAGAGGGAATGGCTTATCAAATATATCACCCTGTTTAAACTTTTAAAGGTCCTATTGCAGATTTTCGAAACATTGAATATTGTGAATTTAGACTAAATTGAGTTGAATTTTTCTTACAAAATTAAAAAGCTAGAATAAACTAACAATTCATGTTTTTCATTTTCCTATTTAAGCGATCAAAACTTTTGTTGTTAATGAGCGCAAATCTACAAGGCTTGTTCTTGATATCCACTGTGTTTCTATTTTATTTGAGGGATAAGAGCCTGATCCAACTAGTTTAGTTTTCACTGGTAGGCTCCGACTGAGGAATATCTAAGATAAATTTATTTGATCCGCTGGACGCAAAAAATATGCTGAGCGGGGAACTTTAGAATGGGATATCCAAAATCCTGATAGGTTAATTAATCTGGAGATTAATATCAAGAGGAGAACAAGCATTATTTAATCTGGAGATTATGAAAAAGAGAAGATCAAGCGTTAATCCCGATATCCACCATTCAGTTCCCAGTTCCGGACCCAAAGATAAACAGTACAAAAGTTTTGATTTGAAACATAAAAAAGGTTGAAAAGAATAGTCTAGAAAAATTATTTTCAATTGGGGGTTTATTCAAAAATTATTTGCGAAGGGCAAAAATATTTTTAGGTTTTTTTCCCCGCTGAATTTAGAAAAATGGATAATCAATCAAAAAATATATACCCCTGAATATTTGCAGGAGGTGATCTTCTTGTTAAAGTTCTTGAGGCTTATGATGATTATGAGGGGCGGGCTCTACCCCAGGACAATGTAGGCGTGTCCTACGCCCCTGCTGTAAACAAATCTTATGCATTTCTTGATTTCAACAAACAGGAATCCATTATCATTCAATTATATAGAATTCATGAAAATACCAGGAGTAAAAACATTCTTCTTATTACTCTCTAAACGTTCAATTAGAAATTAAAAATTGGAATTATTTTGAAATCACAGATTTGTGAGGAGTCCGGGAATCGAACCCGTGAACACCAGTCTGGATACCAATCCAGTTACTGGCTGTGGACAAGTGTGCTTAACTTCAGTGATCTAACGAGAACTGGTGTCTCACGCTAGCATCCCCACCCCACCTTGTAGCCACCTCACCCCACCTAGTAGCGACTTTACCCTACCTAATCGATTGTAACCGATAAACGTCAAAACGACTGAACCTGTTGGGCCCAAAATTTTTGTGGGACCTCACAATCATATGATCCCAGGAAGGGTTATTGATGGTTTGAATTAAAAAAATTTCCTTCATTTTTCAACTTAATTTTTTTCTTCTTTATTTTTTAAATCATTACCGCGATTTTTGCTCTGTCGTTTAATAAAAAATTGATTTGATTGTTAGTATGTTGGTTAATATTTTAATTCAATTCTGTCTTTTATCAAATCGGACTAATCAAGAAAATGTACTTATAGTTTAGTCTTATTTCAAGATTCACAAAGTTGATAGTCTAAATAAGGATGATTCATACAGTGATATTCACAAAGAAGCGAAATATCTTTACGGTTGGCAAATCCGATTCCCGCCTTACATTTAAAACCCTGCCAATGATTTCATACCCATTTTTCTTTTCAAAAAAAATTTTGAAAGTCTAGTTTGTGGCTATGTGGTTGATTTCGATATTAGTGATTTTTAAGTAATTTATTGGATTTTAATCTTCACGTTTTAAGAAAATGACCACTTTTTGGTTTTTCTGTTTTCAATGTGACTTTTTAAATTCTTAAGGATCAAAATGGGTCATTTACATACCTTCAAGCCAAATACAAACAAACTAACAAAATACAACAATCAAACAAAATACAAACAATCAAACCAAATACAAACAATCAAACAAAATACAAACAAACAAAAAAAATACAAAAACAACCAAACAAACGTGTAAAATCTATATAGATGCCATGAATGAGTAATGATATTGGATATTGTAGTCTGGAGATGAAATTTACAATTTATGGCGAGGTATCGGAGATATAATCAAACTAAGAGCAAGATGGAAGCCGACTAATACAACAACAAGGGATTATATTCAACAATTTAGAGTTTAAAGGGAGTGTTTCAGATTTTTGGTTAATGTAGGAGGTACATTGTACAAAATATAAATCATAATAATCTTAAGAATTGCAAAAGAAAATTATTTACTCGATAAAATTTTTCCAAAAAGATGTCTTGGCTTTTAATTTCTGTTTAAAGAAATATATATAAATTCAATATTGTTGTTTTTGTTTCTTTGAAGTTTAGAATTCTAATACTGAATGTCAAACAAGTTTCTGCATAAAGTTTAAAAAATTGAAATGAATATTGTATTAGGTTTGCAATGTGTATACCTCCTGAAGCTATTCAAGATCTGAATTTAGATTCGAAATATCCAAATACACCACCAGGTAGGAGAGGGAAATAATGTTCTTTTGCAGGGACATAATGTTGTTTAGCTGGGACATAATGTTGTTTAACGGGGATATAATGCTGTTTAACGGGGATATAATGCTGTTTAGCAGGGACATTCTGTTCTTTAGCAGCGACATAATTGTCTTTATAGGGACCTAATCTTGTTTAACAGGAGAAAAAATGTTGTTTATGAGGGGATATAGTGTTGTTTAGCAGGGTACTATATACTATATAATGTTTTGAAGAGGCATAAAAGTTGTTTAGCAGGGTACATTATGTTGTCTAGCAAGGGGCATAATGTTGTCTAGCAAGGGACATAAAGTAGTTTAGAAGGGCTTTAATTTTGTTCAGCGGGTAACATAATGCTGTTGAGCAGGGGACATAATGCTGTTTAGCAGTGACAAAATGCTGTTTAGCAGGGGACATAATACTGTTTAGCAGGGGACATAATACTGTTTAGCAGGTGACATAATGCTGTTTAGCAGGGGACATAATACTGTTTAGCAGGGGACATAATGCTGTTTAGCAGGTGACATAATGCTGTTTAGCAGGGGACATAATACTGTTTAGCAGGGGACATAATGTTGTTTAGCAGGGGACATAATGTTGTTTAGCAGGGAACATAATGTAGTTTAGCAGGGGTCATAATGTTGTTAAGCAGGGACATCGTGTTCTATAGAAGGGACATGATGTTGTCTAGCAGGTGACATAATGTTGTCTAGCAGTGCACATAATGTTGTCTAGCAGGTGACATCATGTTGTCTAGCAGTGGACATAATGTTGTCTAGCAGGTGACATGATGTTGTCTAGCAGGTGACATAATGTTGTCTAGCTGGTGACATAATCTTGTCTAGTAGGGGACATAAAGTAGTTTAGATTTCTATTTTAGATAGGACGTTACTTTAAAATGCTCTATATAGTATGTAGGTCAACAAATCTTAAATCATTTTTGCTTCGCGCATTATTTTCTTCTATTCTAGGGGGCGTTGTGTTTGTGAAGGCCGGGAAGGGTCGAAGCTACCTGTGTATCAGCTGTCGGTCAGGTTGGGTCGCCCTCACTGGAATATATTATGGTGGAAGGAAGAAAATGGAAGCTAGGGATTTTGCAAATGGATTTATCCATCCAGGAGCTGAGCATTTATTTATCAAGGATTCATGACACTAAACAGTTTGGGGGTGTTGTTAATAGATTTCATTCTTCTAAAAAACGTCTTCATGGAAATACAAAACGACGGCTATTATGACATTCGCTCTTGGAGATTGAAACTACGGAAGTTTGGATGTTGCAATGATGATATATTTCAGATAAAATGAGTCTGTGTAGCCTGGTATACTGGGAGAACCCCATCCTCTCAGGAGCTGTTTTCGGATCCGTACTTGGTTAGAGACAAATAATTCATTCATCCTTTCATCCTTTCGCCCATAACATTAATTTTTCTTTTAATTCATTAATTCATTCTATCATTCATTCATCCTGCTGTTTCTTAATTAATCTTTTTAGTCGTTTTTTTTCATCTATTCATTCATTTTTCCGCATTTCATCCTTCATCCGTTTTTACCCAGGCCAACCAACTCATCCTTCTATCGGTCTATCTATCTATCTATATTTCGATCAACTCTATCTATCCATCTATACATCTACCCTCTATCTATCTATCTATTTATATTTTAATCCTAGTCTATATATCTATCCTAGTAAGCCTGATCTCCCTGTGCTACTACTCTCTGATCTATGTTGTATCTAACCTGTGCTTGCTGCTGCTGCTGGGGGTGGGGGCTGTCAAGCTCTACACCAAGGGGATGGTGATGCTAGGCAAGGCAGAACAGGGATCTGATCCTCTCTCCGCTGTAAGTTTTTTTTCTTCAATTTATTTTAAAAAATGGGTATTTTTTGTTAAGAAATATTTGGCAGCTAGTAATTGATGCATGTATTTGATGCAGACAATCGTTTTTTCTTTCCATTATTATTCTTTTAAGTCTTTTTATATTTATTCTTCTATTTAATTGGAGTAACATAACTCATCCTCAACATTATTTAGTATCAAATTATAAAAAAGTTTATAAAGGAAATGAATACTATAGTTTTCTAATCCTTATATCTTTGCAACCTGATTTTTGCAGACCTTTGAGATTAGCATTCTATGAATTGTACAAGATTATATAGTTACAATTTGAAATAAATTAGGTCTACACCGTCAGGTTACAAAGATAATAGGTTAAGTGTGAGGTTAGTAGCACTGAGTTCAAATCCGTACTTCTCATACAAAGATATTTGAAATTATTATAAATATAACACTATTCAAGTGATTAACACTATTTCAAATGACCTACCAATTAAATAGGGACATGCCGATTCACATCTGTAACCTTTAAACATTTCTCTTATCAATAATCTGGAAGATAAAAGTCGTTTTTCTCGATTTAAAAGTGTTTAATGCTACTAACCATCTGCTTGATTATTTTGAAGCAGAATTGAAATTGGAAACCACAATCTCATGCATTCTTGTTCAAGTCAAATGTTGTGAATCGGACATGTACCTTTAAATGGAGAGCCACTTGAAATTACGTCTTGAGAACCTTTTCTAGAAAAAAATCTTTTACTCAATTTTCTCATAACACGTACTTACCGAAGGTATCCAACCTCCCTGTGAATATCCCCACTGAGAACCTTGAGGCTGTATCCGCCGATCTGGCCGCCAAGCTCAACGTTGGCGTTTCGGAGCTCCGCCGTCTCTTCCTCGTCGACAACATGCTGGACACCCTCAAGTTCGGGTTGTCTTTGTGGTGCTTGACCTATATCGGATCCTGGTTCAACGCTATCACCCTGATCATACTTGCCTGGATTGGAGTATTCTCCATCCCCAAGGCCTACCTCATGAATNAAATTACGATGAATATATCAGGTAAAGATAGAATCTAAACATTACTTGAATTTAACTATAAAAAAATTACGATGAATATATCAGGTAAAGATAGAATCTAAACATTACTTGAATTTAACTATAAAAAAATTACGATGAATATATCACGTAAAGATAGAAAGTAAGTGATCTCTCCCCTTAATTTTAAATACCTATATCTTTGTGACCAGATTTAGTAAAACTTTAATAGTTCAAACTTTGACTATTTCATAAAGCAGAATTCATAGTTTGAAATATCAAATGACATACGACTTCAAGTTGCAAAGATATAAGAATTAGAGAATAAGCGTATATAGGAAAAGTTATTATTTCGCAAGATAAATATATCAAAATAATGATAATATCGGTCTCTGATACCAATTAACAACAGACTTAAAATTTGGATTTTTATCTAAACTTAATTATTTGCATTTCCTATTCCTATTCCCATTATCCTACTGAATTATATTTCATAGAAAACTGAATCTTCCTATTACCTTCCTTCCATCCTACTTTTCCTTTCCTTTTCCACGCTTATTTTTCTCAGGTAAGAGCATAGAACGGAAAGAGGGATAGAATAAATATGATTTTAGAAAACCTAAATAATCTGTTTTCGTTTTAATTGATCTGATTTTTTGCACAGCACTGTATTCACATTTTCTTTCCTCTGATACCTTCTATTCTCTTTCCATTCATTTCATCATGTTGCGAGAGTTCTAAACTTTTCCCTGTGTATTCCCGGAATTAAACTCAAAAAATAAATACATTTCTTAGAAATTTTTTAAAAAGTTAAAAAAAAGTTTCTTCAAAAAAAAAGATTATTTCCAAAGCACATTCTTGCACTATTTTCTCAGTTTTCAATACTATTTCTTCAATTTCAATTGACTTTTTTGTGTGCAGACTATCTAATTGATGTAATGTTTTGTGCAGGACAAGGTGGATGAAGTCCTGAACAAGGTCAAAGTTCAGGTCGACGAGATCAAGACCAAGATCATGGGCCTGATCCCCGTCAAGGCTGCCGAAAAGACAGAATAATTAATAATTTAAAGAAATAAACGCCAACACGACTAGCTGCCAAGCAAGCAATTAAAAAGGTTGGTTTAATAAACTTCACAAAAATCATTTATTTATTAATGCTAACCAATTGACTGATATATTTTCAGCTGTTAGCACGCGACCACCAGCCTGTCTTTCTACCCCTGCCCTAGTCTTCAGCTCAGATCTAGCCAAACCAAACCAAGTTTGGTGGATTTTCGGAACTCGTGGAAAATCCGCCATTTTGTTCAGCAAATCATTCCGACTTCCGGGGCAGCTGCGAAGATTTAGTTTATATTTAATTGGAGTTATTCTCTACATGTACAGAATACATGTACAGTGTATACAAGCTGAGCAATTTGAATTTAACAGTGTACAATATGGTGTGCCATTTCTTTATTTTCTTCTTATTATTCTGTCTTATTTAGTACTTGATCCATTTTTTCTTATTAAGTTTTTTTTCTATTTCATATTTTTACCTTTTCCCGCGTTAAATCGCGTTTTTTAGATTAAGGATTAACATGAGTATTTTGCTCAGATCTGATTTACAAATATTCTGGCCATAAATATAATTAAAGAGATAATGAATTACCTCCTAGGAATAATTAAATAAAATAGTTAATAATATGTCTTAATTATAAGGTTTACATCATGTAAATAAAACTTGTTGTTTTGTTCCCTTTCATTATACACACTTGAACACCGGCCTTTGGACCAATAAAATATGATTAACTTTAGCTTCTACCATTCCTTTCAGAAGTATGGGTCAGCCAGGCTGGCTGGGTGGGCTGAGGGGTCATGTGCACTCCTGGGTCACCTGTCAGTACTTTAAACCAGGCCTTTTCATCAGGAACAATATGCTTTTTTATATTAGACTTATATGATTGTTATTTAAAGGGATTATTGGGGTAATTTCAACTGATTCTCTATTTTGAGAGTGGCATGACCGATAAACAACGATTTTCTTTATACATAAAAAAAAGTATTTTTGAGTAAAATATCTTTAAACGTGTTAAATTGAGATATTTTCTCAATTTTCTCTGTAATCTACAATTGAAAATATAAATTTGAAGGTACAAAATAATGATATCTTATTCATCCTTGCTTAGGCTAAGGTCAAGAGGTACAGCCATCCACGCTAAATAATTTAATTAATAATTATTAATAATTAGTTAAATTATTTGAAAATACGTCTTCAACTTCCTTGAAAATGTTTTTAATATAAAAGATAATTGCAAAATTCTACAAAATTATTCTAATAGTACTACTCCAAGTTTTCGGAATTTGGGATTCTTGGATCCCCGGCCCCGGGATGGATGAGGGGGATCCCAGGACCACAACAAATAATTTGTATGTCTTATCTGGAATACTCATTGTCCCCTTTGTTGCTGTATCTATGCTCAAAGACACTTTGGTCATTTTGATTTGGAGTTTCTCTTAAACGATGATTTTTATCTATAGAAAGTTGTGATCTCTGTTGCTCTGTTTGTCTGTTTGATGTCTGACCATGGCCCATGAAACCTTGGACCGATTTGCCTCAAATTTTTATTTTGAATTCATAGTTTGGTTTTAAAGTTGTAAACTGAGTTGGTTGACTTTTCTGAAGATTGTTTAAGGAATAGCCAAACCAAACTATTAACCAAAAAACCATTATCTTTTAGAGAATTACTGATGTTTGTCAATAATAAATTACCGGTTATTCTTCAGTTTAGCATTTTCCAATTTATCTATAAATATTTTCCTTCTTCTTTATACATTTTTGAGAGAAAATCAAGGAAAGAACATATATTTACATTTTCATTTAAATATTTACATCTCTGTATTATCGAGATTTTTTATTCAAACCATCAAAGCCGATCGGGTCTAAAAAATTGAAACAAATTTTCTTTTATAATTTTTGCTTCTATTTACCGTCGATATTGCGGTGCAACGAGAATCTAAACTCTTTTGTCCGAAATTTTGGAAATCGGTTAAGTGCTTCGTAACCCAGTTGCAATAAATATGCCATTGATATTATTTGCAAGCAAATTTTAGTTTTACTATTGAATAATTCCATTGTATGTATCGTTTAAGAAAATAAAACCTCGAAAGGGTACAATTGTAACTTGCGAATCAGGCAATGCCATATTGGAATTACAGATAACTTGAAATTATGATAAGTCTCTTCTATTTATATGAATAGTTAAGCCATTGCGCTAGTAAAAGTTATTTATTAAACCATTCAAGGTTCCTAGAATTTCTTCGATACAAATAGAAGGAAAACGATATTTTATAATTTATCGTCAAATTAGCTAAACCAGATTATATTTGGAACTTGATTTTGCCAATTTTTCTTCATTTTTCCCGTCAACTTTAAATATAGGGTTTAAAAATAGGGAAATACTTATTTTTAGTAATTGAAGGGGGTGGGGCAAAAATTATCGGTTCATCAGAATATTTTAGTTCTAACAAATTTCAAGACATTATGACTATCCAAGTTACTGATACGAGTTTTTTTTTTTCCAGGGCGAGATCATTCTTTTTACAATAATTTTGGTTTAATTTAAATATTTTATATGCCTCAAAAAGCAAATGTAAGGCTTTGTTTATGTTTAGTAAAAATGTTTTCAAAATATTTAAATTTTTCTCTTGAAAGTTTCTTGATATATTAGATATCCCATGTTTTTAACTCCTTTATCAAAGGGACTGTACGCTTAATTTCAAGTATTTCAAGTAACCCTCTATTATAGACATGCATGTCCGATTCACAATGGTATCCTGTAAACCTCTGTCCGGAACGATGAGATAGATAATAGATCACTGTGATATAACGGTCTCAACCTTTTAATTAAAAATCTTTGAGAATTTTGCCAATTACTTAAATACCAAAGCTAACAATAAGTGGTTTATAGTGCTAAAATGTAAATGAAAAGGGCTACAGAAAAGCATAAGTGAGTTAGAGCGGTAAAATAAAAGCCCAAGACGTTCTGACACTTCAAAGTCGACCCTGTCTTAAAATTTTATGAGATTATTATAAGCAGACTGAATTTATGTGACCCCCATTAAAGAATATCATTGTAAATCTTACATGCTATTCTATAAATGGAAGGTCACTTGATATTACGCTTACAGTCCCTTTAAGTTCTTGATTTAAACTTTGGACTAAATTTATAAAGTTCTAGATTATAATATTATTGGTTGTATTTTAAAGCAATGTTGTACAGTACGGCCTGTGTGCTGATCCAGAGGTACAAGGTGTACGGTGTACTCCTAGCTGTACCCCTTCTCACGACTCTGCAGTACATTATCCTGTACATAGGTTAGTTAAGACTTTAAACTCAAAATTTAAAATGTTTAATTTTGTCGAATACATGAATTAGAACCTTTTATAAATAAATGGAACTGGTGTTTCTTCAAAACAATCATTCATTCAAAAAAGCCAGAAGTCCAATTCACATTAAAACTTTTGTTTGAGAAACGAAGTCATGCGCTTGAAGTTTAGTCGACTGTCCAGTTTTAGGAGTGCTAAAAAAACAGTGTATAATAACACCCTTTTTACTAGCGCCGTACATATCCCTCGCATCATAAATGACGCTCTACTAAGCGTTCAGTGCGTTTTGCAGTAATCTATAGTACACTGACCAAAGATCTATATAGCGTTTAGTGGGGAGTCAGATGACTTCATGCTTTTTTGTTAGTTTTGGTTTAAAGGTAGAGTTGTAAATTTAAAGGTACTCTATACTTAATGGTTTATTTACAATCTACATATATACTTTGCCGATCGGGCCAAAAAAATTTTCGGGGCCTCAAATAACCTCGGCGAAAAATTACGAATGCTCAGAATCACTCAACAATTGTTTCAACATTTTTTTGATTTCTGTAAAATTTTGAAAATCATTGAAAAAAATTGTAAATACGCAAGATATTTGATTATTGTTTCATTGAAGTGAAAATGTTAGAAGATTGAGCAACTATCAAAAGTTGAAATAAAAGATGGGCTCGAAGCGCCCTGAAAGCCTAACTAAACATTATTTTAATAAAAGTTAAAACTTAAAACGTTTTCTTCCTCTAGAGAGTAGCGGAGGTCAGAGTGCTCAGTTGATCAAGTTTGATCTGAGGACTGCAGATTTCCAGGTTCCCCAGGATACTGAGGATTCAACACAAGACGAGGTTCGACTTACTCCGGAGAGAAGACGGAACCATGCCGCAGCTCTCAGGTTTATAACTATTTCATCTAAATAATAAAGCTCTTTGCTCATAAATATATATATATATATATATTTATTCTAGAACAAACCTCACCAAAAAAACACTGTCTGAGGATGTTTATCTGTTTTTGATTGAATAATAAATTGATTATATTTATTGTATATATGTTAGCTGACCAATCGGCTGGACCGAATGGGGTGAAATATTTTGAGGGAGGCCGTGGGTACCCTTGGGGTAACATAGGCAAAAAAATTAGAAATTTTTCTTTTCTTAAAACGAATTTTTCTTCCAAAATAGTTTTTTCTTTCAAAATTCGATTAAAAAAATTCCACGGGAAACGCCGGATACTTCGGCTAATGTTGTATAATTCAAAGAAATAATACAAAAAAAAATTTAAAATTTATTTCTGATTATATTTAAAAATTCCAATTTAATTTTTAAATTTTCTACATTTTTTTAAATTCTTAATTGCAAAATTATAATGATCACATTTGATTTATTGATTGATTGATTGATTAGGATGAGAAAAATACTGAACCACTGTGGAGAACTAAAGAATCCCTCATACATTCCTACTCCATGGGCCTCCTACACATGGATCAATATAGGGATTAAGACATAAAAATTTTTCAATCCAAACATTAGATCAATTACAGGATTTCCCAGAGCTAAATCAATACCAAGAAAGGACCTGTAATAAAATAATCGCTGTCAAACCTTCAATCTAGGTTGTAGGCTTGAGCTCCCTCCGTTTAAGTTCCAATGAATCAACCCAGTTATGAACTTGGAGTAAATTGAAAGTTGTCTCATAAAATATAAAAAAAAGATATCCATGTTCCTTTTTTTGAAAACTGATTGTTTTCAATTGTGCTTTCTTCAAGTCTAAAAAGGCATCGTTGGGAACTGGACATGCCACTCATGCAGTGCTTAGGATCCGGAGCCGCTGGATCCGCAAGATTTTGGCTTCATGGATCCGTTTCCACAAACTTATGCCGATTCACGGATCCGGATTCAAGGTGCAAAATATCAACCAAAAACTGCAAAAAAAATGTTTACTTTCCAAACCCAAATCTGAGCTATTAAAAAGAGAGATTATAAAAATTTCCTCATTTATGAATGGTTCATTAAGTTTTAGCAAAAAAATAAGCGAAAAAAAGACAACAAATTTGAAAATGCTGCTTTGTTAAACAAATTTAGTACATTTTAAAGAATTAACCTGGATCCGGATCTATTTTTTTCCAGTTCGGATCCAGGAGCCGGATCTGGATCAAAGTAAAATGGATCCTAAGCAGTGCACTCATGTTTCTGTTTTGAATTCATACCACTGACGATATTGAAATGGATTACATAAAAATTATTTAAGAAAAATTTCGTTAGTTAAAAGATTGATTTAAAAAGATATATGCCCGAATATTGTGAACAGGACTGCACATGGTTAAATCCTTCTTCTACACTAAATTCTCAAATATCAGTATTGATAGTCACACGCTAAACATGGAGGTAAGTTTTTTTAAATTTAAAGAACTTTTTAACTAATATTTTACGGATTTTTTTGTGAAGGATGGCGGGGAGGTTTTCGTGGAGGTGTGTTCGGATCCCGGCTTATTAGACGATTCGCCGATAATTATTCTTCTTCACACCATAACCGGTTCATCGAAGGTATTTACGGCCGGCATTTTGCTTATTTTTAAAAACGTGAAGTTATTCAGATAAAAAATGCAGTTATTAAAACATAATCTACACAATAAATAGTTTCTTACCGATTTAAGAACGGGTTAAATAAAAATTTGATTTCTTAACGCATGACATAAGAAAAATATAATGTTTATAACAAGTTCAAATAAATATTTCTTTTGTCCGGAAAAAATTTGATTACAGTCATTTTAATTCGAATTATGAGTTATCAAAATTTTCTACATTTTTTTTAGGAAACCAAGCTTTACATGAAGCAAGCTTTGAAACGGGGCTGGAGAGGAATAGTATTTGACAGGTGAAAAATTTAGATATTTAAACTTTTTTTGGAAACTCAATTTTTCGATTTTTATGAGCATTATCCTTCTTCTATGATGTGAAACTAAAAGCTTGCTTTAGGCGTTTTTGGGGACAAATTTTGGGGATTTTTATACATGAAACTGAGCGGTTTATGTATTTTTTCATTCTGGTTGGTTATTTTGAGGAAAATGCCTTGAAATAAAAAATCAGATCAAATCATATCTCTTTAGTAATGAATAATGACAGATATTAACAAAACACACGGTAACAAAAATACATGAAAATCTACTGCAGAAGGAGAGCTTAGATAGCATATAGCTGTTTTCACAAAGCTGGAAGAACTGAAGAATTTGTCAATTCCATGCCATATTACAGGGGTGTATACTTTCTCAATTTTTCTTCACCCCCCTTTTGAAAATCATTTTGTTTCCTCAGAAGCTATGTATAATATAAATAAATTTATTTAGAGATTTATTGACTGAAAGTAAATGATGTTTAATGGAAAATCAATGAATTTTGGGGTAAAAAGTATCAATAAGAGTAGTTGCATTTTGATGTCCAAATTTTTATTCCCCCCCCCCAAAAAAAAAAATCATCAAAAATAATCCCATAATCCCCTGGGGGTGGGGTAATTCTGAAAAATATACACCGCTGCCAGAGGAGTGCAGTCGGGGTTATGGGGGCTAAGGGGGCTAAGCCCCCCCACTGGACCAGTGAAATCTATTGTTTTCAGGGGGTTTTTAGGTCCCAACGGATACGAAGCCCCGCTCCTGGAAAAATTCCTGAATTCGACCCTGAGTCCCCTGCCATATTATTCCTATGGAGTAAATGAACTAATCAGTCTATTTTTATTTTAAAAAATCATGTTTAAGACGTGGACATGTTGGTAAACTGAAAAGCCCTGCCTTTAATGTTCTTGGGGAAGCTGATGATACAGTTAAGCAGGTATTATTAAAGGAACAGCTTTGCCGGATCATGGATAAATTGATTATTATGGTACTTTGTACAGTTATTTTTGAAGCATGGAATTGTTAGAATTCATTAATTTTCAAAGTAAAAACGGTAATTTCAATACTTCTCATGCATAAAAAAACGGCAATGATCTTCCAGAGTTCAAATAAGACCTATTGAGAATTTATTAATGAGGGGTGTATATTTTCTCTTGCTCTTGGCTCATACATACATGTTAGCCATAGCTGGCGAAACGACTGGACCAAATTGCCTGATTTTTTTAGGAAACCCACGGGGACCTTGGGAGTAGTAAAGGCTAAAATTTAAATTAAAATTTCAAAAAAGTGTTCATTGTAAGTTCCACGGGCAACACACTTGAGCTAGTATTTAATATAAAAGCCAATAAAATTCACAGATATAAAAAAAATATTATTGAGCTGTTTTGATTTTGTTTCTCATTTTGTTTGTTTTTATCTAGGTTGAGTTTGTTCGGAGAAAGTATCCTAAAAGTTTTCTAGGAATGGTCGGTATCTCGGCTGGAAGTGGATTACTTGTAAATTATCTAGGTACAATCCCCCTCACCAGTGTCGTGCATCGAGAGCCTACCCTGCATAGTGAATAGATAGCCTACCCCCGAGTGTTAACACCATTTTACACAATTTTAGACATCAAAACCAATTTTTTGACACTTGCCGATATATATTAAAGTATTTTGATGGGCAAATGTCTCCACTTATAAATATTCATCTAAAAATATATGAATAGGCTTATTGGTCAAAAAACACAATTCCGAAACATTTTGATGGAGATTAAGTAAAACCATAAATAAAAATATATTAGATTTTCAATTGCATACAAAGAAATTGAGTTTTTGTAACCCCCATTTCTATACAACCCAATGCAATGCAAAGATAAAGATGATAGAAAATTCGAGTTTGTAACAAAAATTCTTTTTTTTCAGGTAAATGTGGTGAGCTGACCCCTATTCAAGCGGCCTGCTGTCTTTGCCCAGCATACGATATCAGTGAAGCTTTCAAGTAATATTATTATTTTTATCACTATCATCTTATTATCATCATTTTTATTGCTACTTGTGTAGATATTACTTTCTTAAATAAGACATCTTTATTATCATTATTTCATAAGTGAACAGAAATTAACACTGGATTTTAACTTCAAATATATTTTATTAGTTATTAGATTAGATTGATTTTCTGTCGAAAAAATGCTAAAATCTCGATTGCTAAAAAAGTATTGAATATTTGTTAACGGAATTTTTTAAATATCATTAAAGTTAATGTTAGTTAATGATACCTGCTCTTTCCCAATTTTTATTGAAAAATGCCCGATTATATTATTATACCGGTATCAGGTTAATGGCTCAAAATTTCCCGCACATTGACCGAAGAATGACGAACGCGGTGAAGAAATTGTTTATTCTACCCAACGCTGAACTTCTGGGTAGTCACTGTTACGATTCCCTTGAGATGTGCGCAAATGCCGCAACGCTCGACGAGTTTGTCAGGTAAAAAATAGCATAATTTGAAAGAGGGTCCCATAAAACTGGTGAATACCAAGACTACATTTAAACAATTTTATTTATTTGTTGTTTTTATAAAGCAAAAAGTTATCCCAGCAGCTTGGAAATCAACTTTTTAATTGAATTGAATTGAATACTTGCCGTGTTTCATGTTGATTCGACTATTTGTCGTCTTGCTATTCCATAGTTTTGTGGGTTCAACTGTAGGTAAAATTAACAAATGTCAAATTATTAGTCAGTTCCGAAGATTTCTGAAATGTCTATTTTTCATATTTTGAAGTAGACTAGATATTTGAGAAAATTACCATTTGTTCTGATATTTATTTTACCGACTTTTGACCAACATTACCGACCTATGATTCCCCCAACAGAGAGACGTTCAATTACTTAACGTCAGTTGGGACAATTAAATAAAATAACCACCCGTCCTGCGAATATTTCCGGAAAAATTTTGCGCATTTCCTCTCAAAAGACGATTACATTTTGTACGACTACTTCTTTTTTGGAAAATTTTTATTTCTAATGAATTATTTATTTTTATAGAAACCATCATTACTTTGCTGGGTGTAGTTCTGCAGAGGACTATTTTGCTAATAACAATCCAATGGAGTTCATCGGAAAGGTGATTTTAATTAATTTAAATATTTTATTTTGTTTCCATTAAATATGTTAATTAATTTGCATTATATTTGTAACTTATGATCCTATTGATGGATTGATAAATAAACCCTAAACAGACTGTGAAGTGAGGGTGTGGGGCAAACGCCCCCCAGCTTGTTATTGCCCTAGAACTTTTACTTTGACGTTATGAAATTTTTTGCTTTTAAGAAAAAGTAATGTAAAGGATTTTAAAATTTTTTTTTCATGCATAAGGCAACTTGGGACGGCCAGAAGGCCGGTCGGTGTCAAAACCTCCCGAGCACCCTAAATATTAAAGTTAAAGGCGGTCTAAGTTTTTTTAAAAATAGCTGCCTTTTTAAAGAGAAAAGGATTAAAAATTGATGAATTAAAATATTATCGGAATGCTGAATTGAATTTATGAATTGATGATTAATGGTCCTACTAATCGATAATCCATTAATCCATAAATAATGGATTATTGGATTATGGACTAGAAGATTGATTGATTGATTGATGGATTGATGAAACAAGATGGATTGATGGATTGATGAAACAAGATGGATTGATGGATTGATGAATCAAGATGGAATGATGGGGTTATATATTGATCGTTTGGTTGATAATACTTTGGTTTTTGAAACTTTTTTTTCCTACCGTGCTCAATTAATTGATAGATTGATTGATTGATCTGTAACTTGTCTGATTGATTGTCTGATAGATTGATTGATTGATCTGTAGATTTTCTGATTGATTGATTGAATGTTTGATTGATTGATTGCATGTGTGATTGATTGTCTGACTGATTGTTTGATTGATTGTATGATTGGTTGTCTGATTGATTGATTGATTATCTGATTGATTGATTGTCTGATTGATTGTCTGATTGGTTGATTAATTGATTATATTTTAGGTATCTGTTCCGCTTCTAGTGGTGAACAGTGAGGACGATATGGTTTGTTTACCACAAAACATCAGGTAATGTATTCGAGGGGAGGATGGAGGGAGAGAGATTGACGGGGGGGGGGAAGGGGGTACTGAGAATGGGCAAGGAGAGGGAGGGGTAAGGAATGGGCGAGGGGTTAGGTGGTCAAAAGAACTTCACAACACAACCAAATTCCATGTCCATATACGCTACTTTGGAAGGAGGTGAACTAGACGGCTTGGTGGGGGGGGGTGGCACGTTGAGAAGAGGAGGAAGTTGAACCTTTTACGTCTATTGTTTGCTGATTTGTTAATAGAATCAAGTTTTTAATGTGAACTTGATCTTTTTACTTTCGTTTTTGTCTTGCGAGGAAAGGAAATGTTATTGACATAATTTCTGTTTTGTTACAGAGAGGACTTGTTTAAGTATAAGTATGGAAACACACTTCTCCTTAGAACAAAGTAAGACATTTTTATTATTATATTCTTAAAAACTATTAGTTTTTTAAATGCATAATTTTTAGTTCATTTTATATCGCACTTTTAGGAGAAAATATGATTTGAAAAGATCAAAAAAATATTCTAAAATTTTTCATAGTTCAATTTTTTTTTTAGGCGAGGTTCTCATATAGCCTATAATGAAGGTTTGCTTGGACAAGGCAGTTATCTGCCTAGAATATCATTAGAGTTCCTTCAGGCCGCTAGGCAGGTTCTAGGCAGTAACACGGATTTAGGCCGAACCTCCAGGAGCCCTTCAACCTATGACTCAAGTCCGAATTCTTCAAATGATTCTGGATTTATGGAATAGTACTTTTAGATTTTTAACTGGATCACGATCCACGGCACTTATTTAACTAAATTAGACACTTTGCAATGTTTTCCCCTCTAGATAATGCTCACCCTTCAGCGCTAAAATGATACAAAAATCAAAATGCGTTATTTACAGTGTATTTTTTGATATTAATCAAACTGTAGAGTGTAGATCAATTCATAGAATTCACATACTTTATTCTAGTCATGTATTCAATGCAACATAAGGGGTGTATATTTTTAAGAATTAAAAAAAATGAAGAATTGGACATAAAAAGGAAAGTTTTCCGATCAAAATAATTTATTTTCCCAAATTCAGCCAATAAAACCATTCAAAATGATTTTCAAAAGAGGTGGGATGATTTTTCATGAAAATATACACCCTGCGCAACATCTAGTCTTAATCAATACCTCATAATACATAATTTATCGAGCTGATTTGGTAACCAGCCGATTAAATATCAATGCTAGTTGTATGTAGTAACCAAAGAACGAACCCAGTGCCGCCGTAACGGCATTAATATATGGCTGTTGAGTTGTTAGTTGTTAGTTTATCAGGTTCTTTTATAAAATATCAACCGTTAAAGAACCCAAAAAAATCCTAAATTTCTCAAATTTTCATTAATTAGATTAAACATCTTTAGCTTCTTGTGATATTTTGGTTCGTTTAAGTCCGTGGTTAGGATCCGATGTTATTTGATGCGGATCCGGATTCGGATCCGCATCTGATCTGAACAGGGGTATTTGTTACCTTAAAAAGATTTTTTCCTTTAAAATGATTTTCCCTAGACGACGATTGATGTTGGTGAACCTGATTATTTGCATGGATTGTAGCAAAATATATGTATACAAAAGCCTGCTTGGTTAAAGCCTCCCTTAACATATTTTTCCTCCTAGTTGCAATAATACCCCCGTCCCTGGGCTGGGTAATTTTTAGAAATATTTAATCTGTCAATTCCTTTACATGAAAAAAATTCAAGTTCAAGTTTTGAGGATAATAAGAAGATATTGCATGTTGTTTTTTCGAATATTTTGCGTCGAACTTGGTCGAGTCTTCGAATCTGCTTTCAGATCCTAAGCACGGGTTTGAACGATTTTCATTCATAACTATAAAATATATATCAGTAAATTTAAAGTTTTGGAACGGAAAAAATTGTTTTGAAGTCAATTTTTTGGTTTTCTACAAGCTTAGATCAGTTAATACTTTAAATACTCAATTATCATGTACTTTATTTATTTAGATTTGTTCCTATATTTTAATTATATCAAAAATTTCAATTTCTGATCTCAATCAAATCACATTCAAGACTGGAAAATTTATTCCTTGCTGAAAATAGTTCCACGCTTTCTGGACTCCCCTGACCTACCTTGCTTGCCATTTATAATAAACAAAACTGAAAACCAAAGTCTAGTCTAAATAATTTATCAAAATGTAAATCTATTTATTGTAATATTTATCACTCATTAACCTATACAAGACCTTGTAATAAATTTACATAGATTATCCTATATTGCATATTTAGTTTATTTAATGAATTTATTGATGAAAATAGAAATTTTGTCAAATTTTTTTTTGATTATTTCAGAGAAACAAAATGGCGAAAAAGATTTCACAGTCGGAACTCCGTCTCATGATGCAGAAGATGAAGGAAAGGATTGCGGTCATGAAATCATACAATATAAAGCGATCCCGGAAAATCGGAGCATACAGTTTATCATTTTTCCCAATATACTGCACAGTGGCCCACTTAATTAATTTTAACAAAAAATATAGCACAGTAGGCCAGTCTATAATTGTTAAAAAATATACAGCTCAGTGGGCCAAATTATTTCTTTTACTAATAATACAGGACTGTGGTCCAGTTTAATATTTTTTTCCGAAAACACAGTACAGTGGTCCAGTTAATTCAAACCAAAAATATAGCACAGTGGTTCAGTTTATTATCATTTTTAACAATTTTATATACAGCTTAGTGGTCCAGTTTTTTTTACCATTAGTACTTTTCCAGTTGTTCAGTTCTTTCTTTTAAACCATAAAGACAGCACAGTGGTCTAGTTAATAATTTTAACATGAAATACAGCACACTGGTCCATGTTCTCATTTTAAATCAAAAGGCAGACTGATTTTGTCATCCTTACTATTTACATAGTTGTTCAGTGTTTCATTTTTAAACCAAAAAACAGGAAAATGTCTAGTTTTACAATTTTATATTTTATTAACTCTTAAAAAATAAAAATATTATTTGAACCGCCCTCTGTTTTTGGCAGGCGGAGAAAGGCGGAGGGAAGGATAAACTGAAAAAGTATAAATTGAGTTCGAGAGAGCTTGCTTTAATAGGAAACCTGATATTAAACAAATAATCAGTGATTAACTTGAAGCTATTATTAATTTATTTTCATTTATCAAAATGTTTTAATAATTTCATAATTACATAATATAATTCCAGTAATTTATTAGAAAAACGTCGCAATTAATCTACATGCAAATAAAAATTATTTATGAAAAGTCATTAATAAAATTTAATTGAATTCTTGAATTAAACTGACTAATTATAATTAAATATCGGGATATTAGAGGACGAGAAAAAACGAAAGGCTGAAGAGCAAAATGAGGAAAAGCGCAAAATCGCACGCAGTGCCGGAGTACCGGAGAACTTTTTCGACGCGGCGAAAACTAAAGCTTTTCTAAATCTAAACAAAGCTCCCCAGAAATCCATTTTGAAGAACAGTCGACCCACTCCAGCTAATACCACCGCCCCGAAGGCGAATAGTAAAGCCGACGGCAAGGAATGGATTTCAAGTGAACCTGTTTTAAACAAACACTCTTTTAAAACTCCTGCCGGAGGCTCTATAAAACACCTGGAGGAGGAAGGGGAAGGAGTCCCCTCGGACTTTTTTGATTCCAAAAAGGGGACTGAGCCCCCAGTAATTGGTCCAACGGAGGATGTTAGTTTACCGGAGGGATTCTTCGACGATCCTATTCAAGATGCAAAGGCCAGAGGGATTGAGTACAAGGTATTTATGAGTTTTAAAATGTACAAATGATGGATGATTATCCAATCCATACAATCAAGGGTATAATTACAAATTACATGGAATTTATTTCGCATCAACTCGGACACAGTTTATTTTCAATATCTCGAGACAGGAACATCAGGCTACGTGGATTTTGATTGTTTCATTCATTCAGATATACATCATCCTAGCACATTCATTCATTTAGATCTCATTCCGTAGTCCTAGCACAGTCATTTATTCAGATCTCATTCCATCATCCTAGCACATTCATTCATTTAGATCTTGCACATTATCCTAGCACATTCATTCATTTAGATCTTGCACATTATCCTAGCACATTCATGCATAAAGATCTTACACATTTTCCTAGCACATTCATTCATTTAGATCTCATTCCATCCTCCTAGCGCATTCATTTATTCAGATCTCATTCCATCATCCTAGCACATTCATTCATTTAGATCTTGCACATCATCCTAGCACATTCATTCATTTAGATCTTGCACATCATCCTAGCACATTCATTCATTTAGATCTTGCACATTATCTTAGCACATTCATTCATTCAGATCTCATCAATTCTAAAATTTTGACTTGAAGGATCCCGAAGAAGAAGAATGGGAAGCATTCAAGAAAGAAATCGCTGTTGAAGTAGCAGTAGCTCAAGACATACAGGTACGAACTTTAGGCAGGGTTGTATATTTTCTTGAAAAACCTTCCCCTCCCCCCCTTTTGAAAATCATGTTTTCCTCCAAAGTTGTAAATTTTTAAAGTTTTTTTTTTCTTGCTGAATTAGGAAAAAAATAAGAATAGGAATGAATGTATGGGTAAAAAGTATAAAAAAGAATGAATAAACTTGCCTTGATGTCCAATTTCCCCCCCCCCCCCCAATCATCAAAAATAATTTACCCTCCCTCCAGGTAGCCAAGATTTTGCGAATCCAACGGATCCGGATCTTAAGTACTGCTTTCATAATATTTATTTAGTAAATATGTTATTAATCACAATAAAATTAACAATTTCCTTGTCCAAGGCGGAGGGTGAGCTGGAGGAGACGGCGGAGAGACAGATGGAGGAGATAGAAGATCAAATGCGGGCTTGGAGCCGGGTAATTTTTCTCAGGGTTTTATATATTTTTAGATCATCCAATTCTGGCACTGAAGTACCGTCCCAACATTAGGGCAGCTAGAGCAAGTTGTTCAACAGTGGAGTGCTCCGACCATAGGGTCGGGGGAGTTTATTATTTCTCGTATTTAAAATTTACGACAAAATTCAGTCTGTAGATACAGGTCACGGTGGTTAGGGCTTCACGGCTTCGGCTACTTCCACTCGGGCATAACGGTATCATTGTAAATGTCCTGCTAACTCTATGATCCACGTGATATTTGAAGAGTGCTGAGTGGGCTGTGGAAAAATTATTTGGAAAGAAAATATTTGTACACCTTTACTTGATAAAGATTAAAGACAGATATGTTTCTGAAAAATATTTTTCTTTTTTTTTAATAATAAAATCAAATAGATGAAAATAATATAAATAATATCATGATGTTTTTTTACCTAGTTTTTATTTCCAATTTCAGCATACATTTTGATGTTTTAATGCACGCGGATTGAAAGATTTCAGCCTTAACAAACTCAAAAGACATTCTGCGCTCGTTCGTTTCCTGAAATGTGATATCTTTAAAGATAATTATTAAAATGTTTAGGTTCGAGAAATAGAAATTAAAAAGGATGAAGTTGATGAGAAGTTGAAAGCGAAGAAGAGTATTAAAGAAGAAGGCGACACCTCGGACGAGGAACTGGAGGATCTAGAAATGGACGAATTCTTGGATTGGCGGCTGAAAAAGTCATAAAAACTGATCATGTAATCAATGTGATCTTGTGGTCATGTCATCATGTGATCATGTGATCTTTGGTAAAGTCATCATGTGATTATGTGATCTTGTGATCATGTGATCATGTGATCATGTGATCTTGTGATCTTGTGATCTTGTGATCTTGTGATCTTGTGATCTTGTGATCTTGTGATCTTGTGATCTTTTAATCATGTCATCATGTGATCTTGTGATCTTGTGATCTTTTAATCATGTTATCTTGTGATCACGTGATCTTGTGATCATGTGATCATGTGATCTTGTGATCTTGTGATCTTGTGATTATGTGCTCTTGTGATTATGTGATCTTGTGATCTGTGATCTTATGATCATGTGATCTTTAGATCTTGTTATCATGTGATCATGTGATCTTGTGATCATATGATCTTTTGATCAAGTGATCATATGATCTTTTGATCAAGTGATCTTGTGATCATGTGATCTTGTGATCTTGTGATCATGTGACCTTGTGCTATTTGTCATCATATTATTATCAATCTTTGACCCAACTCTAACATCGTTCAATTCATCGTTATTCAATTTTCACATCTTGAGATTTTTTTCTTTAGAATCTGACAGTTTTATTTTAGTAATCATAGACTTTAAATGACAAAGTTTAACCTGATTTAAGAGCTATTAAAAATGACCTTTATAATGTTATTAGAAATATTCAGAAAGTTTTAAAATCTTCTCACAAAGTTTTAAAATCTTCTCACAAAGTTTTAAAATCTTCTCACAAAGTTTTAAAATCTTCTCGCAAAGTTTTAAAATCTTCTCACAAAGTTTTTAAATCTTCTCACAAAGTTTTAAAATCTTCTCACAAAGTTTTAAAATCTTCTCACAAAGTTTTAAAATCTTTTTACAATTTCATAGAACCTTATAACACTAGAGAATCATTGCTTGAAATCTTTTAAACAAATTTAAGATCAAATAATATAGGAACCTATGTATTAAGATGTTCTAAAGAAATATTCTCAAGCTGATAGAATTGTCTCATAAGATGTTAGCACAAAACTGATCAAAGATCTAATTTCATAATCTTCTAATGTTGTGATAGATAAACTATGGTTTAAAAATATGTAAATATTTGTATTTTTAGATTTAGAAAAATGTGTATTTTCTCGTATGATCTTCATCTGATCTGGTTAATATTAGGATAGTTCAGTCAAATCATGTCTCTTCAGAATTAAACATTTTGCAAAGAATTTTATCAAAATTAAAAATGAATTTGTTTACAATTATTTGCATTACTTATTTTTAACCTAGAGTTAATTTACAAGTATTTATTTTTTTAATTGAGAGTTTTTTATTCCAATTATTTTTTTTAATTTGTGGCCACAAACTTTTCTTAAGTTAAATGAAATCAAGAACATAAACAAAAATAGTATTTTATTCGTAAAATGATTTAACTCTACTAAATTATAGGCTTTTTTACGTTGTTTATGATATTTACAAGTGGGCTTATTGATCAATTTGAAGATAAGCTTCCTCTTTTTATTATAGGAACACATATTGGAAACATTTTAAACCTTTTTTAGAAAGCTTTCTTTTGACGGGGGATTTTAATGAAAGTTCTTTAAAGCCTTTTTGTTCCCTTAAAAAAACATTTTCCCCCCCTCACCCTTAAATTCAATTAAAGCTTATAAAACTGGAGAGAAAAGAATTATAGTGGGGGGAGGGGGGATTGACGAAAAATTGTTAAAAAACCATTTAGTGCAGAAATAAGTAAAATTAAGTTTCAATTATGTGTTTTTGTTCAGAAGCGTTCAGATATGGGAAAACGTTGAACGGTCCTGTTCAGACAAAAATCATCAGGAAACCAGTTTGTTCAGACTTAGTTCAAATATTCTTCCAACATTGTTCAAACATTATTTAGATGAACAATATCTCGTTGAATATTATTATTATCAAAACTTTTAATTGTTCAAATATTTGTTAGACGAACTCGACCTAGTTATTCATTTATTATGTTATAAATACAAACTGTTCAAACATAAGCTGTTCAAAAACGAGCTGTTCAAATATTAGCTGAGTGTTCAAACATCAGCTGTCTAACAACATTTCTGCAAACGAATGATATATACTTTGGAGAAAAAAACTCAGCGGGAGCGGTTGAACCAGCGGTTGAGATCTAGCCTAGACTCTACGCAGTTCAGAATAAGAAATTAAGAAGAAATTTACAATTTGCTCACTAAATCGCACTTTTTCAACAAATGAAATCTAATTTTTCATCAATAACGTTTTCAGCTTTTTAGCAACTTTTTTCCTTTCAACCGCTGGTTTTCAGATTTTTCAGCAACTTTTTGCTCTCAACCACTGTTTTAAAGATTTTTCAGCAACTTTTTTGCTTTCAACTGTTTTCAGATTTTCAGCAACTTTTTTGATTTCAACCGCTGTTTTTCAGATTTTTCATCAGCGGTTGAAAGCAAAAAAGTTGCTGAAATATCTGAAAACGGTTGTTAGCAAAAGGTTGCTGAAAAATCTTTAACCAGCGGTTGAAAGCAAAAAAGTTCTGTAAAAATCTGAAAACCAGCGGTTGAAATCAGAAAAGTTAGCGGCTGAACAAATTTTAAATTTGAGCAAAAAAGATGCATTTCTTATTCTGAACTGCGTAGAGTCTAGGCTAGATCTCAACCGCTGGTTCAACCGCTCCCGCTGAGTTTTTTTCTCCAAAGTATATATCATTCTTGGAACTTAACATGTAACCTATAGATATTTGTAAATAGATCAGTTAATATAGAAACTCGGCTTTGATTACAGCTTAGAGTAATTGTGTCCTCGTTAAAAACATAAGGGCTGAGATTGTACCTTGGTATTTGGTACAGCTCGACTGTGAGCTTGTTTGATAGCTACGCTTGTGTCCCTGTGTGGCATTTAGAGCTGGATTAATAGCTAGTGTTTGTATTGACACCAGAGCCCAAAACTTAAGACAGGGTATCAATATGAAAACCAGTTTTGAAACCCGGGTTTCACGAATGGGGTGAGGCAGTTTTGTTGATATCAATATTTTTGTTATGAAATATTATTTTTATAGTTTCTTCATGTATTCTTCTTTTTTGTTGAATCTTTTAAATCAAAATCTACAAAATGTTAAGATCCCAAAAAGGAAACTCGGAAGTTTTGTTCACCGATACTCTTTTAAATTTCAGACTCAGGGGGCGGGCATAACTCTCCTAATTTTGCCTGGCTAGGTTTATACTGTACAGTGAATTTTGTCGAAAAATGTTTCCTTATGACTGAGTTGGTATCATAGAGTACAGTGGGTTTAATCCTAAGTATATCTATTTGTACGGTATTGTGTGGACAGTTAATTTTAATATTTTTCAACAATGAATTATATTGTAGTGTCAAAAATTGTGTAAACAACAATGTTTCGGGTTCAGAAATTTTTGATAATATACGAAAAGAGTGGATAGAAGCAGGGGCGTACGAGGGCTTTTGTTTAGAGGGGGGGCACAATAATGTCTCAAAACACTAATCTACGAATTATGATCCCCTCAGGTAGAATTTCTGATCGGGTCATTGTGTACAGTGGCTGTACAACAAGAAGTCTAAAATTCCAGATGCCCCCTCTATTACTAATATCTCGATGATTGACACCGATAGCTAACAAGATTGCGCCCAGTAGTATAATGGTCGGCGTTGATAGTTCACAGGATTGTAGCCGTGTGGAATGTGTCCTGGACTTTGAAAACGGACGGATTGTACCTGGACTGATACAGTTTGGGACGACGTTTTAAGAGTACGGCATTTGCTACAACCCAGAAACGAATGAGAGAATTGTGTGATAAGAGCCCATTTATGCTGTAGAGAAAATAAAGGAAATTGAAATAATTCAACACACCTTCCTAATTGTTCATTAAATAAAGTTAGAAAGGGTACCATTGTGAATTGAACATCCCACTCCTTTTTAAATGGAAGTTTACTTGCAATTACGCATAAAGTTCATTAAATCAAGTTACTAAATAATTCTTGCTACTTTTTAAGTTGTCAGTGTAAATTGTTGTTTTTAAAAGCTAGGACGGATTTGATATAATAATATAAATATATCTTGTGTAAATGTTTCAAGTTTCTAGATTGAATTTAAAGTTTTGGGGGAAAGGTATGATTACCATCATCACCAACTCGATTTTCAAAGCTATTGTGAAACTTATTTGCTTTGTAACAACATAAATTTACCAAAATTTTATATTTCTCAATTTTTGGTTAAGTTTTAGTCTAGTTTTAGTTTACTTTTAATCTAGTTTTTGTGTAGCTTTAGTCTAGTTTTAGTCTAGTTTTAGTCTAGTTTTTGTGTAGCTTCAGTCTAGTTTTTGTGTAGCTTTAGTCTAGTTTTTGTGTAGCTTTAGTCTAGTTTTTGTGTAGCTTTAGTCTAGTTTTAGTCTAGTTTTAGTTTACTTTTAATCTAGTTTTAGTCTAGTTTTTGTGTAGCTTTAGTCTAGTGTTTGGTCTAGTTTTAGTCTAGTTTTATTCTAGTTTTAGTCTAGTTTTAGTCTAGTTTTGGTCTAGTTTTAGTGTAGCTTTAGTCTAGTTTTGGTCTATATATGGTCTAGTTTTGGTCTAGTTTTAGTGTAGCTTTATTCTAGTTTTGGTCTATATTTAGTTCAGTTTTAGTCTAGTTTTGGTCTAGTTTTGGTCTATATTTGGTCTAGTTTTAGTGTAGCTTTAATCTAGTTTTGGTCGTAGCTTTAATCTAGTTTTGGTCTAGTTTTGGTGTAGCTTTAGTCTGGTTTTGGTGTATATTTGGTTTTAATCTAGTCTTGTTTTGATATATATTATGTTGACTATTAGTTGATAGTTTGGTAGGTTGCGAGATTACTGTGGTCTGTTCTTTATAAAAACTATGATAAGAAGTATAATATTAGTTCAAAACATGTCAATTTATCAAATCCTTACAACCAGGGGGTTACAAGCAAATATTTACATGTAGTTTAATGCAGATTTAAAACCATACATTGAATACTAAGCAGTAGCATGGTTAGGGAGTTCATTCCATTTACAGGGTGTTTTATAACTGGACTGGACAATCACGTCACGGTAAGGTTAATAGGAACTGATAAGGGAAGCAGGAAACGTTAAGGCAAGAACGAAACGGTACAGGAAGGATGTGAACAGTACGGGAAGTAGGAAACGGTACAGGACAGGAAGGATGGGAACAGTACGGGAAGTAGGAAACGGTACAGGACAGGAAGGATGGGAACAGTAAGGGAAGTAGGAAACAATACAGGACAGGAAGGATGGGAACAGAACGGGAAGTAGGAAACAGTACAGGACAGGAAGGATGGGAACAGTAAGGAAAGTAGGAAACGGTACAGGACAGGAAGGACTGGATTAGTACGGGACGTAATAAATGTTACGGGAAAGAGAGGAACGGTATTGGAAGTAAGATACGGTACAGGAAGTAAGGTATGGTAAGGGAAGTAGGAAACAATCTGGAAGGAGGGGAACGGTACGGGACGAACGGATTGGTACGGGAAGGACGGAAAGGTACGGGAAGGAGGATAACGGTACGGGAAGCAAGAAACAGTACGGGAAGGAGGAAACGGTATAGAGCAAAGGGGGTTACTTGTTACTGACGAGCAAAGAAAAATATTTAAGAACCTTCTTATTCCATCATTGTTGCTTCTATCATTGCCCAAGGCCTACCGCATAGTATTTTGCGCATTTTTTGCGTGGAAGCTAAGAAAAAACCCTTTTTAAAAAAACAAAAAAAAACAATGGAAAGCATAGTTATGATGATGCTTTAACATGTGAACGTAAAAACAACTTAACCTTTCTCGTTTTAAGTCTTGAAAAGAACGTCTTTGAAAAGATTGGAACCAGGCGTCTCGTAAATACAGACTTTGGACCAAGTTAGAGTACAATATCTTGAAGACATCGTCTTTTAGCAAGGTAGGTCCTGGACTACTTGTAATATAGTTTATGATCAAGATTGGGCCTGGGCGTCTTTAAACACAGTCCTTGATTAGGATCCGTTCCGGCCGTCTTGTATACACAATCTTTGGTTGAGGTTAGGTCTAGGTATCAATGTTCAGGGTCATCAATTCCTCCGAGAGAGAAATATCCCAAGCTATAATATATCCTCATTCCTCATACACTAAACTAAACATAGAAAACAAGTTAAGCTAAGTACAGGATTACTATTACAACTTTCTTCTCCTACAATGCCTCATCTATTTGGGATTAATAATACAAATTTGCGCTCTTATATCACATCCGTATCCAAAACTACGGCAAGGAGTCAGAGACAAGGTTTAAAACTTGCTAAATTTTTGACAGAAAATAACCTTAGATTAGCGTAATGGATATTACACAAGGATGTATTACATAAGATAAATGAGATTAATCTAATAAAACTCACTTTCACTTTACCAATTATGCACTTTACTCTCTACTCTGCACTCTGCACTGTATAAGGTTCAAAAATTGGTAACAAATTAACAAAATATTGTAAAATAATTGAGGTTTTTTCCAAAATGTTTCCAACATAAAAATTAATCTTCGTTAAACAAAAACTATAAATTCAATCGTATATGAAGGTTTGTGGTAAAACAGTTTTCAGGAATCATTTTTAGGAATAGAAAAAGTTATTCTTCTAGGAATTCTCAGAAACATGCTTGTAAATGTATTTTTTTACACAAATTATGAATGGTCTTCGCAAACACGTGGTTTAATCATGAATCATAATACAAATCATGATCAGTGAAATGAAATTTTAAGAAAAGATATTGATATGTGTATCAAATATGTGTATCAATAGAACCGATCTGTAAATACGAGCTCAAGTCACAGTTTAAAGTTTGACTGTACATTATGGAAAAAACGTTTTTTCCTCTACAAATCAAACAAACATTTTATTTTTGGCCTAACTTGGTCAATTCTTGATATTTATTTGAACTCGAATGTACAAGCCGGTCAATAATACCTGTATAAGATTAAGAATACTATTTTGCTTCTTGAAATGATTTCATAAAAATGAGTCAACCCTAGTGAAGGAACACCCTGATGTGGTTATTGGGTTTCACTGATCAATGCTTAGGATCCGGATCCGGACCCGTTCGATCCGCAACATTTTGGCTTCCTAGATCCGGATCCAAGTGGCAAAATTTAAACCAAATACAGCAACAAAAAATGTTTTCTCAAACCCCACGAGTCTGAACTGTTAAGCTATCAAAAAAAAAATTATTTCTGAATGGTTCATTAAGTTTTAGCGTAAAAATAAGCGAGAAAAATAATTTTTAAAATGTTTCTTTTCTTCAACAAATTGGCAAATCTTAAAGAAATGCTTGTTACCTGGATCTGGATCCATTTTTTCCAGTGCGGAACCAGGATCCGGATCTGCATCCGCATCAAAATGTAATGAATCCAAAGCACTGGCAGTATGCACTGAGTTAATCGTGAAGGTTTCCTGTAAACCTATTAGGAAAAGAGCATGAGCAGTAAGGAGTAAAAGAGCAGAGATGAATTCAATGTATTTAGAACTAGGGTAGGGTGGGGAGAGGGTTGGGTTTGTGTTTTACTGTGTCGTATTAGGATGGAAACTAGTTTATCAACAGTAACAAAGAAAATAATCAAAGTACAAACTTACCGGGACACGACTAGGAACTGTCATATCAGATGCATCAAACCTGTGTACTGTAGTGGGATGGGAGGAGATCAAAACAAAGAATTATATTCATGGCTATTTATTTATTTTCGCAAATACTGAGATTTAAATAAAATAGTATAAAACCCATCGATGTATGGCTCATTTAGGGTTTAACTGTATATAGGCAGGAACGTGGAATGATAATAAATAAGGAAAATTCATAATAATTTCCCACATCACAAGTATAAGAAAATGACTGGCGTTTCGTAAACATTCGGTCCTAATTTAATACCTGTTGTGGGAGCACTACGCTTGTAATTGTTTACATTGCTCCCAGACGGTACAGTGCGCAATTTACGTACATTTTAGGCGTGCGTTCCTAGTGCAGTTCTTTTGCATGAAACCCCCCTCTACCCTCACCTTTGTTCTGCACACATTGGAATTATCTATGATAGGATGCAGACCCACAGTTCTAGTTCATCCTTCCCGTCCTTCACTTTCTTCCACAATATTAAAAGGGGACTCAACCTATGGGATCCATCTTTCACATAAATAATCAATGAAATATTCTGGTCATAGGAAACTATTATGTGAATTATCAAAATTATCAAAATTAAATGCTTTTTACCTCCTCGAATACTAAACAAACACTGATGCATCTATTCTTGTTTACAAATTCCGCCCAGAGAGAACTGGTTTCAATATGTACGCAGAGTATGCGCAACTGCAGTTAACTTTCCTTGCATTACATTCTTGACCCAACTTATCTAATTTCTAGAAGACGACCTTACAATGTATTCTAACCAAAAGAGTATAATGTATTTTGGGTGAATACCATAATGGGTTTGAAACCAATATTATGGATAATCAAAACAAAAATAATTCTATGGTCAAGGAAACTTTATAAATGCTTAATTCATTTTGAAGTTGGATGGTTCTCCTTTCTCATTTTATTCTGATGACCACTGTGTGTCTTTTTTCTTTTGTATTCCAAATAATGAATTCTGGTTTGCTATTGCCCATTTATGTTTGAAAGAAAGTGTCAGTCATGGTTCTTTTATGACGATTACTTTTACGTATGCGTCACACTCACATTACATAGCGTGACACGCTATTTGTAAAACATCTTTTACATTATTTACAAAGCGAATAATTTACATTTTTAAGCTCGGATTGTAAATTCTAATCGTTTTCATCTAAAATTTGAAAACTGAAGAAAACAAAACATCTAGTAAAAATACGAAAACTCAACTTTTAATTGCTAGAAATGAAGTTAAGATTGAAGCATGATTTCAACGAGAAATGAAGTATTTATTCTTTTTATATAATTTTCTAAATTTATATAAAAAAAAATCTTATCGCAAAAGTTTTGATAGTTTTATGATACGAACTTTTTCATGTGAGTCCTAGAATTCCATACACATATGAATATAAACAGTGAGAACCAGAAAACTATGAAATAGCAGACCGACTTTAAACTCAAGCTAAGATTTCAAATGGCCCAATAAAACACAGAAATTTTGCAATGTGCATTGTAAAGACAATTTCAATTAATAAGTGATTTTTAAGCTATATCCCAAACTAATTGCAATATAACGAAATCAATTACGCTTAAATATTGCCTTAAAGTCGTCTTTCTTTTCTACAGTTTTCTGGGTCCAAATGTACTATGTGTGTATCATATAATGTAAAAAAAAGAATAAAAAGAATGAAATATAAAGTTTCTTCATTTATTGCAGGTATTGAAGGTTGGGTTCTATGAGGTGAGACGGAGAAAAGAACTATGTATCTCATTCTATCTTTAACGATTTGTTTCCTCCACTGGAAGATTAGTCTCGGAGTAAATGCTCCGGTAAGAAACCATTCTTGAATTCTTTCTTGTAATATCGAAATTGTAGGACAGGTATTAGGAAAGGGACTAGAAAATGGACTAGGACAGGGACTAGGACAGAGACTAAAAAATGGACTAGGACAGGGACTAGGACAGGGACTAGGACAGGAACTAGGACAGGGAATAGGACAGGGATTAGTACAGGAACTAGGACAGGGACTAGGACAGGGACTAGGACAGGGACTAGGACATGGACTAGAACAAGGACTAGGACAGGGACTAGGACAGGGACTAGGACAGGGACTAAGAAAGGGACTAGAAAATGGACTAGGACAGGGACTAGGACAGAGACTAAAAAATGGACTAGGACAGGGACTAGGACAGGGACTAGGACAGAAACTAGGACAGGGACTAGGACAGGGACTAGAACATGGACTAGGACAGGGACTAGGACATGGACTAGGACAGGGACTAGGACAGGGACTAGGACAGGGACTAGGACAGGGACTAGTACAGGGACTAGGACAGGGACTAGGGCAGGGACTAGGACAGGGACTAGGACAAGGACTATGTGAAGGACTTGGACAGGGGCTGACTTTTAATTTTCTAGTCTTATTTAACTGCTGAAGAGTTGAATATGGCTAGGACCCTGAGTATGGTTTACTACAGACCGGAGAAAGATATCCCTGTTTGTAGAACAGAACCTAACATCCTCCAGGTTATGCTAGCTGATTATCTGTCTTTATGGACTTTTTTTAGTAAACATTATTATTTACAATTACTGAACACACATGCAATTTAATGATTCATTGAAAAATCGTCATTTTGCGTCATTTGCACACAAGATAGATTTACTGATTTAATATGTTTCAGATCTTTTCTCTGTCTTCTTTGTCTCCTTTGTTCCGTACTACTTCGCCAGAACTTAGAGAAGATCTCTACCCTGGACGTAGAGAAGATATCCATCTTAATCCATCAGAGCAGAGGGCAGATATCCATCCTAATCCATTAGGTTGGAGTTCGGAAATCCATCCTAATCCACTAGAACGGAGTAAAGATACCCATCTTACTCCATTAGAGCAGAGAACAGATATCCATCCTAATCCACCAGAAAGTAAAGATATCCATCCTAATCCATCAGGACGAAGCAAAGATATCCATCCTAATACAAAAGAGCAGATTAAAAATATCCATCCAATTCCATCAGAATGGAGTTCAAATATCCATCATAATCTACAAGGACAAATTGAAGCTATCAATTCTCATCTATTAGACTCGAGTAAAGATATCACTCTTAATAAACCAGAACGAAAAGAAGGTATCCATCCAAATCCACCAGGCCGTAGAGAAGATATCCATCCTAATCCACCAGAAAAAAGTAAAGATATCCATTCTAATCCATCAGGACGAAGCAAATATATCCATCCTAATACATCAGAGCGGAGAAAAGCTAGCCACCCTAGTCAACCAGGCCAAAACGGAGATATCCGTCCTACTCCTCTAGGGCAAAGTGCAGATCTCCGTTATAATCCATCAGGACAGAGTAAACCTTTCAGTTCTAGATCCAGGATGAGAAGAAGTCTCGTAAAAACCTATTCCCCCTGGCTGACGGATAAGGTAATGCCTTGTATTTAAAGCTAAATGTTCAGTTATCGATGAATAAAAATATCATTAAAAATGTTCTGCCAGATTCCATACACAATGAGCTCTAACCTTGGTCTGGGAGACAGGTTAACGGTCGCTAAAGCTATGCTAGAGATTGAATTGAAAACCTGTGTTCAATTTGTATTAAGAGAACATCAGTTCAACTACATCGAAATATCCAGGTCGGTGAAATACAGACATTCTCTAGACTAAACTTGAATTCTCTGCTTTACTTCGATCTTGACCTGGACTGTGAACATAGGGCTTGACCTTGAGTTTGAGCTTGAGCTTGAGCTTGAGCTTGAGCTTGATCTTGAGCTTAACCATGAGCTGGATCTTGAGCTTACACATGAGTTGGATCTTGAGCTTGAACATGAGCTTGACCTTGAGCTTTACCTTAAACTTGACCATGAGCTTGAATTTTAGCTCAGCCTTGAGATTTAGCTTCACTCATCTAGAGAATGCAAGTGCGGGAGCAGTGACTGTTCCTTTAACGGAGCTTATGCTACAGTTGGACCTAGCGATATTCCTGGTATACCTTCTCAACTAAGGTCAAAATTTATTTATTTATGAAAACCATAAAAATTTCAAAAGTTCACATTTCTTTGCTTAGAATTCTGACCTGCTTGTCCCCTTTGGACCATGACGCAGTTCGTCTTGTTCTACATGAACTTCTGCACAGTCTGGGACTCCTGCACACTCATACAAGGGCGGACAGGGACATGTTTGTCAGGTTAGACCAGGGCGGAGATAGACAAGTTTGTTGTCAGGTAAGACCAGGGCGGAGATAGACAAGTTTGTCAGGTTAGACCAGGGCTGAGATAGACAAGTTTGTCAGGTTAGACCAGGGCTGAGATAGACAAGTTTGTCAGATAAGACCAGGGCGGAGATAGACAAAGCACTCAGGTTAGAACAGAGCAGAAAAAGACAAGTTTGTCAGGTAAGACCAGGGCGGAGATATGGACAGGTTTGTCTGTTTAGACCAGGGCGGAGATATGGACTAGTTTTTCAGGTTAAACCAGGGCGGAGATAGACAAGTTTGTCAGATAAGACCAGGGCGGAGATAGCCAAAGTTCTCAGGTTAGACAGGGGCGGAAAAAGACAAGTTTGTAAGGATAGACCAGGGCCGGCGGAGATAGACAAGGTTGTCAGTTTAGACCAGGGCGGAGATAGAAAAGTTTTTCAGAGAAGACCAGGGTAGAGATAGACAAGTTTGTCAGGTTAGACCAGGGCGGAGATAGCCAAAGTTCTCAGGTTAGACCAGGTCGAAAAAAGACAAGTTTGTCATGTTAGACCAGGATGGAATTGCTAAAAAGGGGGTGAGAAGAGAACCTCAATTTGTATAAAGATGATTGTTAAATATAGCTTTCTCTTTTACTCTTTTCAGATCCAACATAATTGATCTCATATTTACAAATTAAGCAACATGGTGTAGAAAATTGCAGTAAAAGACTCTAAAGTAAAAAACAACAAATTAGACTCAAAATTACAGATCCACTTTATCTGGAAATACAAAAATTACATATTTGGTAACAGGTTGTATAAAAACTAATGCTATCAATTTCCTAAAATTTGTTTCGGGATGCTTCAGATCTTAAGAACCTTGTTTTTAGTTTTGATGATAAAATTGTGTTTAGGGTAGAGTTTGAGAATATACAGGGTCATTCACATTGTATTTAATTTTATTAAAACATTTAAACCTAAATGTATACAGAGAGTCAATATCATTTCCTGTTTTTCAAAATTTTCTGGTTTCTACTTCTACTCCCAGATTGAGACCCGCACCTATATATATAAAGTTGTAATTTCTGTTTATCTGTCTGTTTAATTGTATGTCCGATCATAACTCATGAACCCCTTTACCTATTTGCCTCAATTGATTGGGGAACTCGGAAACACTACGGGAATGTTCTTAGCTTGGCTTTGAGATTCTAAGTTGAGTTGGTCCACTTTTAAAGGGAAAAATAAACGGCTGGAGTAACGCTGGGTTCTCAAGCCAGTTCATAATACAATGTTGGAAATCCTGTGGGTTCAGTGGATAGATGGGTTCAGTTTACCAAGAATCCTCTTCAGATTCCTCTAGGTGTAGATTACGACTGTGAGAGTATCATGCATTATAGGTACAGTATACAGGATCTTTGTAAACATGTAAAAGTAGTGTTGGAGGTGGTTAAACACTAATGTTAAATTTTAGAGAAACTACCTTTAGTAGAGGAAAGACGAAAACCATGAAGGCAGTCAACCCAAGAACTTGCAATCTCAGGTATAGGTAGAGGAATAGCTAGAAGTAGAGGTAAAGGTACAGGTAAATGAATAGAGGAATAGCTGCTAGAGGTACAGGTACAGATAAAGGTAAAGGTCCAGGTACAGGGACAGGTACAGGTACAGGTACAGGTACAGGTAAAGGTACAGGTACAGGTACAGGTACAGGTACAGGTACAGGTACAGGTACAGGTACAGGTACAGGTTCCCCCTTCTTCTAAATACGCTTCTGGTACTATAGTATAAATCCAGTCATTTCTTACCACAATTATGCAGATGTTTCATTATTCTGTTATCCTAGAATTCATAGAATTAAAATAAATTTGTCATAAAATGATATTAGAGCCTGGAACTGCGGTAGAAGCATCGACAGTTACAGATTTATATAAATCTATCTCTATCCAATATATTTTAAATTGAATTTGGAAAATAATCATGGGATTTGAACTCATACATTTTCTTTCTACACAATTGGGATTTTTATGTCATATGAAAAACAGAATTATTTCCCATCACTTTTTCCAGTCAACAAGACTTGAATAAATTTTTTGAACAATCTGTTTACAGCAAGGTTATAATGCAAGGAAAGTTAATTGCAGTTGCGTATACTCTGCGTACATATTGAAACCAGTTCTCTCTGGGCGGAATTTGCAAACAAGATAGATGCACCAGAGGAGGATAAAAGCATCTAGTTTTGATAATTTTGATTTGATTCACATAAATATGGATTCCATGTCACGCTGTTACATCCGTCTTGTGTTTACATTACCCCCCAGAGACAATACACTGCAGTACAAAAGATGCGTACACCTCTGAAATAACTTTCCTTGCATTATAACCTTGGTTTACAGTATAAACAATGAACATCCGTATATATTTACTGGTACTGGGGAATTAAGTAACCTTCCATTTATTAAGTCCAATTCACAACGGTAACCTTTAAATCTTATTTCGTTCATTGAAGGCAGAGTAATCCGTATTTTTCTCACTAAAATCCATACCAGGAGATTGGAGTGTACATTTGTGCACACTGTGCAGTGTGCTGTGAGAACTCAAATGACTTCACATTTATCCTCGGAAAATTCCAAATAATCGATGTCCAATGTGGTTTTTAAAAATGTTAAAAAAAAACTTTCTGTACTCTGGGAAAATGAGTTACAAAATTTACTAGGTATGAATAATATGAATATGAATACATTATTGTTGATATTATGAACTAGCTTGGGAACCCTGCTTGGTGTTTTACCATTAAAAGTCAACCAACGTACTAAACTTAATATTTTTAACCAGTTCCCCAATCAAAATTTGAGGCAAATCGGTATAGAGGTTCATAATTTAAAATCAGACATCCTGACAAACAATAAGACAGACAGGCAAAGGGAGATCACTACAATTCGTCCCTTCAAATGAGATTTGAGGGCGAAAATTAAATCTGTGTCTATTTCCCTCAACCATTTAACTTTAGCTGACTATTATGCTTTCAATCATTACTTAATTTTCTCTCATTGGATTTCTAGATTATCACCAATATTAAATTAAAATCCTACAATTTAAAAGTTCACACATTGTTTACACAGAATTAAGACTCTGCAGCTAAACGCTATCCCAATTAAAGGGTGATAGAGCAGCTAGCAATAATTGGGAGAGATTCAAATTCAGGAACCTCCATCTCCAACAGATATAAATCTGTGAAAAATTGTTTTCGAAATTTTTTTATTTCTATGAAAAGTTTGCATTTGATGTTAGTTCTATGCTAGTGTTACGTGCAGTGTAAAAAGTTTATGTTTACTGCTCTTTTTAGCCTTTTTTCTGCCCGGTCAAAATTGCCCGTCTCGGACCAGGTCAATTTTGACCGCCCGGTCGAAATGCCAGTTTTTAGGCACAAACTGTGCAGTATACACCCTACCCCAATATAGTATATTTACACACACACCCTCCTGTATAGTCCCGGTCAATTTTGTCCCAGTCGAGACGGACAAAATTGACCATTTCCTGCTGCAGATTGTGAAAAATTGACTGGGCGGTCAATTTTGACCAATGCCGAGACGGACAAAATGTGCCGGGTTTTGTATCTCCACAACCCTTCATTGAAAAAAAATTGAAACTTTAGATCTACTCTATGGACAGTATAATGAGTTAACCCTGTGAATTTCAGCAAGATCAGAAAGAATTATTTGTCTCGTCACTAATGGGTTAATGCCTCCAAATGGATATCTATAAGACATAAGGATTGAAATTTTATTCAATATTCATGATTAAAATTATAGGAACAAAAAACCATTAAAGTTGAGCATTGCTTGAGGTAATTGCACTGAGTATTGATTCACATCTTGCTGAACTGCCAGAAGAAGTCATCAACCTTCATCTCCTCAGGGCTCATAGATTCATGCATAACCTTGATGGCCATGGTTGCAGCATCATACTTGTTCTCAGGGAATCCAAGCTTCTGGATCTTCTCCTGTGTGATTGGTCCGTACATCAATTCAACCCATTGCTTCAGCTGGAACTGAACACAGCAGTGTTCTTTAACCTTCATGGCACACTTGAAGAAGATGTGATGTCTTCCGTATATCTTCATCATAGGGTTAGGATGTCTGTCCAGGGCTGTCTGCGGGAAGCTTCTGGAAAGATCATGACAGTCTCCGAATCTGTCAACCATCATTTGAAGGAATTCAGGATCAGAACCAGCGGGGGTCTTGCTGATGAGAGATGAAAGATGGGTCATGCTAAAGGTGTGCATGTTGATTTGGCCATCAGCATCAAGCATCTCAAGCTGGGTTAGAACACAGCTCATGTTTCCCATCTTGGTGGCCATACCAGCCTTAAAGTCAAGAACATCATTCATGAATTCTTCCTCATCCTCAGAAGTAGGATCAAGAAGAGCTCTCTTCTTACGTCCAAATCCATTTCCAAATGGTTGCCAAGCATTTGCCTGGTTTCCTTTGAGAAGAGTGGCAAGAGCAGGGTTGGAGAGAAGACCTCTGAGAGCTTCAAGTTGAGCGTTGTCAATGGCAGCAGGGAGAGGGAAGGGTTTCATTCCTCCAAACATGGGAGATTGTACTTCACCGCAGAATTCCATGGCTTTTTTAATTTTGACAGCAAATCCAACCATGTATTCATCTCCCCAGCATCTGGAAAACAAGTTGTACTTGTGGATTTTCTGCATCATTTTCCATCCAACTCCGTCTTCAGCCTGGGCCAGAGATACCAGGATAGACAAGATTACAGCAATTCTCAACATCCTAAACAACATTTGTTTCTGTAAATTCTACAAGATCAACAGAGCATAAAAAGCTTTTTTTGTATTTTTAAATAAAAAAAATGTCTGAATCTTTTTCTAGGGCACTTGCTCTTTGTACCTTTGAGTACTCATACTCTAGTTCCCAACTTAAAGCTTTTAAGACTAATTTGAAATATTCTTTAAACATGTTAGATTTTTCATGAAGCAACAAATTTAAAACTTTGCTAGAAGTTCCACCAATGTTAGGTTTAAGCATCTGTGTTAGGTTGTACCTGATTGGCAGATGATGTATAACTGTTATCGAAGAGAGGATAACATGGGTTTATAAACCCCTAAAGTTCACAGAGTATTCTGCTAGTCATTCATCTCAGAGAGCTATAGAGAAAACGTGGTACTGTTCTTTAAGGTTCTAGAAAAACATTCGTAGTAGTATATAAGTATACATACACAGTACACACTCATATTTTTGGGCTCTACAGAGTTTTTGAATTTTATATTAAAAATTTTTAATGCAAATTAAAAGTTTCTGTTCAACTTTAATTTTGTGTCATCAATTTATGTCCCTCTAGATGAAAATCTGTAACCACATTTGATCATACCCTGTTTTATGCTACTTTGGGGGTAAATTTTGACATCATTTGGTTTAAAACAATTACCCAATAACTTCTGAACATATTAGAGTTTGAATTCTTCACCCTTCAAGATAGGTTCTGTAAGACATTTCTGTTGCTCACTTGAAGAGTTTGCAGGAACAAATTTTTTGTTCTGCCACAAAATACCCATTTTTGCCCATTTGTAATTTCTGCAATTATCTGTTTCACACAAAATGTGGAATTCCTGTGGAATGAGTTTGATGAAATTCACTACAAAAAATGCATAAATTCCACTAAAAATATGCACGAATCACCCCTCCCCCCTCAGAAACATTACAGGTAAAATTTGTAAAAAAAAGGGCTCAAATTGGAGAAAAAACTTGTCGCAAATTCCAAGCAAAAACTGAACACAGGAAAAGTTAGCTTTAAGCATGGATCAATAAGAAATTATTGATATAATAAAACTTCTAATGTTGGATGGTAACAATATAAGCAGCAATTTCCACATAGTCAAGTTTTTGAGCAATTTTGTTAAAACTGAAACTCAAGTTTCATGTTTTGTGCAGAATTGTTCAGTGTTTGCACTTGTTTTCAGCTACATTAATTTTCACGCAAATAGGCTGATTTTCACAGAAAAACTTGCGGAATATGAAAGCAAATGAGCAAAAAAGTTTGCTCTCGCTAGAAACCCTGAAAAGTTACTTCATTAACAAAATTTGGTTAGATCTTGCGGGTATCCATGATTGTTTAATAATTAAATTCAAAAAGAAATATAATGCTATTTTTTTTAATTTTAAATTTAGCATGAACAAGCTTCTGTTGCAACTGTACAGTTATAATGAAGATGAATTGCAAACCAAAGATAATATGATAAGATAAGATAAGATAAAGTTTATTGCTAAAATAAATGTATCTGTATACAGATAGTGAACCATAAGTTAGAAGTCCCACGAAATCCATAGTGTTCAAGCTTGCTCAGTAGAATGTCAACATCAGAGGTATCAAAAGCTTTAGTTAAATCTATAAAAATTCCCGGAGTATATTCGGATACAGGTTTATTTAGTTCGTTGTATATTTTATCTAAGAAATGAATTAAGGGTTGAGCAGTGTTGTGCTTTGCTCTGAAGCCATACTGATGTTCATAAAGTAGTTTAAATTTATTCAAATATTTCATAATTTGATTTGCTGCCACTTCTTCTAGAAGTTTAGAAAACGAAGAAAGCAAACTTATAGGCCTATAATTTGTAAAATTATCCGTTTCCCCAGCCTTGAAGATTGGGACAATTTTGCAGTTTTAAGAGTGGTAGGAATAAACACAGTTTTGAAAGATAAATCAAATAAATGACAGATAGGACCCATGATAATTGGTATGACAGACTTTAGCAAATTTGTTGAAATTTTGTCTGGTCCAGAACTGTTTTTACTTTTTAGTTTTTTAAGAGCATCATTTATAATATCAGGGGTCATATTTAAAAAAACAAAGTTTTAATCTGTTCCCTGTGACAAAAAGTCAGAAAATTGTTTTTTTGTGCCCTTAATAGTTTTTGCCAGATCAGAAGCTATATTAGCAAAAAAATTGTTAAAACCCTCTGATATTTCTGCGGCCCCTGAGAGAACTTTTCCATTGCTCACAAATGCATTGGGAATGTTAATTGTTTTACGTCCCCTTCCTAGTACACTATTGATAGTCAGCCATGTCTGTTTACAATCTTTACTATATTCTTGAAATTTATCATTAAAGTATTTTTTTCGTGCTGCCCTCACAAGGCGAGTATACACTGCATTATATTCTTTAAATCTAGATTTAGTTTCCTGACAGGGTTTCCTCAACTTTTTATTAAACAATTTGGCTTTACGTTTTCTTGATATTATCAGTGCTTCAGACATCCAAGGGTTAAAAGGTCTATTTTTCTGGAAGGATTTACATTTTTTTCAGGGAATGAACATTCAAAACAATTATCAATAGAATCAAAAAAATTATTAAATGCACTAACCTGATCTCTATTCAGAAGAACATTTTCCCAATTTTTATCTTCTAACATTTTTTTGAATTTAAAAATAGACTCAGAGTCAAACTTTCGAGTTTTCTGTTGGGACTTTTTTTCTATGTATTTATCTTTAAAATTTTGAATATAGAAAACAGGAAAATGATCAGAAATATCTGAAACAATAATGCCAGAATCAAAACTATCATCGGCAATGTTAGTGCAAATATGATCTAAAATGGTTGCTGAATTGTGACCTATTCTAGTAGGAAGAGTTATAAGAGGCAAGAAACTATTCTCAAGAAGCGTATCTAAATAAGTCTCTGTGTCACTATGCAATGTATGTTTCAGAAGGTTAATATTCATATCTCCCATTCTGCTTACAGAATTCCTGGAAGAAAACAAAGAACTGTTTGCTGATGAGAAAAAACAGCATTCAAAAGGTTTTATCTCCCATCCTAATAAGACCCTCACAGAACTTCAATATCTTAAAAAAGTTTTGAGAAAGAAAGCCTTTCCCAGAGCCGGCACTGATGAGGACAGGAAAAAGTTCCATTCCTGTCTGAAAGCAGTTAGTGAGCTTAAAAAAGTTGAAAAAAGAAGACTCCTTCTCAAAACTACCACACACCAAGAAAAAATGTTTCACAAAAACCGTTGGGAATTTTCTAAACAAGCTGTCAAGGGATCATTACTGCAGGAGAAATTGAAACCAACCTTTGACCTAGGATTTGCAAACACCTACTACTCAGAAAAATACAGCACACCCGGTATCATAGACTTGAACAATATAAACTGGTTCCACTTTTTGTCAATAACTCATGAATCTCCAAATTTCGAACCTATTCAATTGTGAGCCCTTACATCCAAAGGATGTAAAAAATATACTAAAAAGTGCAAATTTAAAATCCTCTCCTGGTCCTGATGGTATCCCGTATGAGATATTATTCAAATTCAAGTGTCTCCACCACATATTAGCCACCCTGTTTAATAATGTGAATGTTCTGGGATCTCCTCCCCCTTCCTAGTCACACAGCGTGGTCAAATTACTACACAAGAAAGGACCGACTAGCGACCCAGGAAACTTTCGCATGATATCTCTTACATCTTCTATTGCGTAGACAATTAATCACATTTATTCTGTGCCAAAAGGTTTAAATTAAATATTATCAAAAAATTGAAACACAAATGCAAGAAAGTTGGACAGAATTGCATGCTATAGCTTTCAATTACAGGCTCCCAATTGCGAGCAAATAAAATCCACTTGCGTTGAAACCCCTAGACTTATTGTATGAGTCATATTGATTGAAATTTGAATTTAATAGGTTTTTTAGATTTTCTTTAGCATCTCCAACTTTATCCTATATAGACCCTTTCTTTGTAGACTTTTTAACTATTAGTTATATTTAACCCGCAGATTAAGGGAGAAAAATTAAATTAGGGGAAAACCACTTAGCTTAGGGCCTCCAAGACCTTTTTGGGGTTCTAAACCTTATGGTAGCAAGGGAGGTTTACAACTCCAAAAAGGTCGAGGAGGCCCAAGGCTAAGTGGTTTTCCCCTCAATTTATTCATCCTCATGAAAACTCCCGGTTAATTAGTAATTTATCCTTTAACCTCCTGTTCAACGAAATAACCAACTGTGGGGGATAAAATAATAATGAAATCATTAAATCTATCAATTATGATTTTAATTCTCTTATTTCTTACAAATGCATATTGAAAAATATTTAATAAGCAAATTTAATAATTTCAGAAATAGTAATTGGGTTTCTAAATTTCTCAATATTTTTGTGAAAACTTTGCAAAAGTTGTATAGAAATTCAAAAACTTATCATTCAAGAAAGAGATTCTGTACCATTAACATGTCATCCATCATTGATCTCAAATCTGCTCTTGAGCTTTAAAGCCGGCATATAGAAAAAAGGTAAGAACTAAATTGAAAACAAATTGTCTTAAAATTGATATAAATCAAATTGATGAGCTCTTTGTGTCAACAATTAAGAAATAATCTCTTTTAGTGCCAGAAAACCTGGATGGACTTCATAGAATATACTGGATCTTTCTTTGATGACCTTATAAACTACTTCAAGTCTATCCGAACTGAGAGAAAAAATGGCTTCTTCCTCAATGTAGGTCCAATGTAGTCATGTAAATGTAGTTCTGAAGTTGCAGGGATCTCCTCGTATTACTACACCTGCTAAAGAGCTACAACACTGATGCAAAGCAGAAGGTGTCTGTATTTGAATCTGATGACATTCAGCAGTTCATTGAATGCCCTGGGAACTCACCAAATTGGCAAGTTAGAAAGGTATTATCAAATAGTTTAACACTTAACAGGGTCAAGGATGAGACTTTAATTAGGACCTAAAACTCTAAATTCAATGAAAAGGTTGAATTAGGTTCTTGGAAAGAGTCTTTGATTAAGTTACATATCATATCAGTTGATAAAAATGTTTATAGCTTCAGGAAATCAGGAAAAAAACATTTTTTAAAGATGTATTTGCATTCTCAATCTTTATGGGTAACCTTGTGCATTGCACAATAAATGAATATTACATATCACAGTACAAACATGACAAATAAGTTTTTTTTACAAAAATTGTTGATTTTTATTCTTGCAAACAAATATTTGTTCCTGAATTTACTTAATATGGATTTAAAGACAGAGTATGAAAGATTTATTCATATTTTTTAAGGTCATCATCTTTCTAGCATACTTTAGAGGGCTTCGACATGTTGAGTTGATGGACCTTAAAATTGAGAAGATGGTGAAAAAGAATGATGGGATGCTTGTAACACAGTGTGGGTTGAAACAGCGCTGAGACAAGCAGGAAACTAAGTTCCTAGTTCCTAACGATGGGCCAGTAAATTTTGCAGCTGTTATTGATGATTATCTGAACGTGATTAAAGTAGCCTTGGTTTCACGAGTCGAGTACTTTTTAAGGGTATTCCTGCTGCATATGCTGACTGGGCTATGGGGGAAAATCTTGTAGGTAAAGTGCCATGTGAAATGTCAACAGTTCTTGGTCTAGATAATTCAGTATCTCATTCTCTACAACACTCGACCGCCACAGCAGCAGTATCATCCAGCAAAGCTCTGTAAAATCCATGGCTGATAAACTTCAAGGACCTTCTAATCAAGTAGAAAAAACAGAGGTTAGCGAAGTCAGTATAGAGAATATTGAAAAGCGTTCCTCAGCTTCACCTCCTCAGAGTAGAAAGCCCTATATGATTCAAAATGCAGACAAAATAGTAATCATTGAACATTTTCATGGGAACAACTTTACAATGTAATTATGTAAACCCAAAAAGAATGATGTAAAATAATATATTTGATGACAGCTCAGTAGAGCTGTATGTACATGTTTTGATCTTTCCTGGATCAAATGTTAAAGTAGGAATAGTTCACTTGTTTCAACCATTTTAGTCAAAATTGATAGAAAGAGCAATGAATATAAATATAAAATAAAATTAGAGAACTATTTATTTGATAAATCTGTATGGATCACAGATAAGTAATTATCCTCCCTGTAAAGAGGGAGGATAAGTATTTATTCTCCCTAGAACTCTGGATCATTACTGAATTATTTTTAAAGTGAAAAAATGTAGGTCTGAAACCAAATTCCATGTCTTAAAACTGAATCTATAAATTTTAATCATATAATCTTAAAATAAATTAAACAGGGTGAATAAATAGATTCAACCCAAAGAGAATTCTTGCTTCTCATGCAAGAAAGAATCTGTTGCAAACACGGCACTTAATCAGAATCTGTAAAAGCACTGCAGTGCAGGGCCACAGAATCTGACTTTTTACAGATGTTACACAAGTACAATACAGAACCATATGCTTTCATAAAAGAACCTTCTGTAAAATTGTTAATACTATTAAAAAATACAGGAAATAAATTGTAGATTTAGAGGTCTTGTCTTGGTATGCTGTCAGTGTGGTAAACTGCAAAAGTAACTTATTTGCACTATCATAACCGTTATCCAAATGCAAAGGGATTGAGAGTCTTCTGCTAATGAAAAATTTACTGATTAAAGTTTTATTTAACATTCATGTTTACAAATACAGGAATGAAATGCCATTAAAGTTGAGCATTGATTGAGGTAATAGCATTGAGTATGTGTTTACATCTTGCTGAACTGCCAGAAGAAGTCATCAACCTTCTTCTCCTCAGGACTCATTGATTCATGCATAACCTTGATGGCCATGGTTGCAGCATCATACTTGTTCTCAGGGAGTCCAAACTTCTGAATCATTTCCTGTGTGATTGGTCCATACATCAATTCAACCCATTGCTTCAGCTGGAAGTGAACACAGCAATTTTCTTCAACCTTCATGGCGCACTTGAAGAAAATGTGATGTCTTCCATATTTCTTAATCATAGGGTTGGGATGTCTGTCCAGGGCTTTCTGGGGAAAGCTTCTTGAGATCTCATAGCAGTCTCCGAATCTGTCAACCATCATTTGAAGGAATTCAGGATCAGAACCAGCGGGGGTATTGCTAAGCAAAGGAGAAAGGGAAGCCATGCTGTATGATTGCATATTGATGTTTCCAGCAGCATCAAGCATCTCAAGCTGGGTTAGAACACAGCTCATGTTTCCCATCTTGGTGGCCATACCAGCCTTAAAGTCAAGAACATCATTCATGAATTCTTCCTCATCCTCAGAAGTAGGATCAAGAAGAGCTCTCTTCTTACGTCCAAATCCATTTCCAAATGGTTGCCAAGCATTTGCCTGGTTTCCTTTGAGTAGAGTGGCAAGAGCAGGGTTGGAGAGAAGACCTCTGAGAGCTTCAAGTTGAGCGCTGTCAATGGCAGCAGGGAGAGGGAAGGGTTTCATTCCTCCGAACATTGGGGATTGTACTTCGCCACAGAATTCCATGGCTTTGTGAATTTTGACAGCAAATCCTGCCATGAGTTCATCTCCCCAGCATCTGGAGTACAAGTTGTACTTATGGATTTTCTGCATCATTTTCCATCCTACTCCGTCTTCAGCCTGGGCCAGAGTTACAAGGACGGACAAGATTACAGCAATTCTCAACATCCTAAAAATGTACTTTTATTTAAAACTCAGAAGTTGTAGATGATATGGTTAGGTTAATAAGTTGGAAAAGAATTTAGGAATACAACTATAAATTGTTGGATTAAAAAAATAAAAACATTAACATCTAAATACTTTGCTTATTTGTCTGTTTGTCCATTTGCATCCAAAAAACCTCAAAACCCCAGAACTTATCGGGCCAAAATTTTTTTTGGGACCTCAAATGACCTCAGGGAAGGTTTGTGGAACATCAAATTTGAAAAAAAATCTTGGAAAATATCTGGATTCTTTTAGAAAAGAAAAATCTGCCAACATTTTTAAATGATTTAAAATGGCCGAATTTCAGAGCAATAGTTAAAAGCTAAAATTATTTACAGGAAATAGGGCGAGAAAGGGGGCCCCCTATAAGCCTAATTCGTTAAATTTTACTAAGAAATACTGAATATATGCGGTAATAAGCAGAATAAGTTGGAATAAAAGTTAAGTTCATTTATCCCTTTAATCAAAACGTTTGGACATTTTAATCAAAAGGTTTTACATTTGTTTTTCGGGAAATGAGCTCCAAACATACAATTTAATCAGAGACAGAGAAGTAACAATTGTAAAATCTTTATGAAAATTACAAATAAAAATATTGTAAGAATAAATTTTCTTGTGGTTTTTTTCAAGCATTATCTCAAGATCAAAAAACCCATTCATCAAATTTTAATCCATTGAAACACATATCACAGTAAACCCCAGTTAACAAGTTATTGGTTTTGCATGTGATAAATAAGTTTTAAATATTTTCTTGGATATACCTGAAGTGAAGAAGATGTGCAACTGCTACTGGAGAGAGGATGAAGAGGGTTTATAAACCCTTGGTCTAGTGTACTCCAGGTTCACAGAGTATTCTGCTAGTCATGCATCTCCAGGTATAGTCTGGGAACCTGAGAGAAACCATGTTTTTAGTTCTTTCTCCAGGTTTAATTAGATCCTACTGAGGTATTGTTTACATCCTGGTTCAGTGCATTTTTTCAGTAAAAATGCAGCGGAATCACGCATAAATTGATTTATCACTGTTTTTGTCAGGTAAAACTAAATCATTCCTTTTATGCTCTTTGGTTTATTTCAATTGATAAAATTTTTCAATAAAACAATTGACTTTGATGAGCCAGTGATAGAAAGCTGAAAATGTGTAAAGAAAATATTATTGAGTTGAAATACTGGCGGGGGTGGGAGGGGGGGGAGTTATAAAAAGGAGGGAGGGGTATTAACCAAACTTTGAGGGCACAGTGACATCTTTTTCTCCTTCTACAATTTACAAATCAGTCTTGAGTCGAGAACATTCGGCGGGTATTATAAAATATTTTTCTTAAATTTTACTTGTCATTTTAGGTATGAGGGGGGGGGGTGAAGGTGATAGGGAGGGGCAGGAGGAAAGGTGGGGTTGAGGTTATGTTTGGATAGGGGTATCCAAGAGGGATGGGTGGAAGGTAAGCTAGGAGGGTGAAAGGTAAGCTAGGGGAGGGAAGATGGAAGAGGATAGATGGTAGGTAAGCTAGGGGAGGGAAGGTAGGGGAGAATGGTTGGAAGGTAAGCTTGGGGAGGGAAGGTAGGAGAGAATGGTTGGAAGGTAAGCTAGGAGTAAGAAAATTAGTGATAGGGGAAGAAGAGAGGGGGAAGGGAAAATAGGACGGCTAGGAGGTGTGATAAACTGATATAATATTTGTTCAATCCTAACCAGTTTTCTAAAAATACACTTTTTAGAAAATCTATTACAAAAGTAAAATAAACATTGTATTCTTTTATTTAATAAAATTTGATTAACAAATGCCTTAGTTTAGATTAGATTGATTGATTAATTGATTTAATGATCAATGTTTTGGAGAATCAATTGATGAATGAATTGACGGATATATTTTGAATGGTCATTCCGGACAACGGATTAAGTTAATCCATCTAAAATGTTTCTTTAAATCTGAAAAAGCTTGAAGAATTTAAAGCTGAATCTACGATTGTTTTGGTAAAGAACTTAAAAGAATTACAAACTTGATTTTATGATATCTAAAGTTTAAACAGATCAACAATTCCAATGGAGAAGATATTTTCGATTTTTAATTTGTTTTATTGTGCGCATTTCTAGGAAACAACGAAGGGTGAGAAAATGGCCGACAATGTTCACTTTAAAATAATTTAATGCAATCCAAAAAGCTCAGAGTAAACACAAGCCAGACTTTACCGTAAGTTTTTGTAGATATTCAAAATTTAAAAATCAACTCTGATTTTCTAATCACTATATCTTTGGAACCAAATGTTGCATACCTTGGATATTTCAAACTATGTATTCAGTTAGATCAAACAATCTGAGTTTGAAATATCTAAGGTTTACAACATCGAGTTCTAAAGATATTGAGGTTTAAATATTTGATTTTGTTCCAAAGACTCAATTCCTTTAGAAATTTTAATTTTTTTTTATTTATCCTACGATTGTGCTTTTGATCGTTATTTTAAAATTTGTTTTTTCCCAATAAGTAAAAATGAATAATGACCAAAATAATATTGATTCGTCATCAGCATGCAAATACTAAATAAAAATTAAAACTAGAGCTTAAAATTTGTTTCTGTGAGATTGAAATATTCATTTCAGATTTCTTTTACTTCTTGCAGACTCTGCAGCTTTTTCAAATAATATATGCAGATATATATATATATATAATTAAATATATAAGATATATATATGGTATTCTATAAGATGTNTAAGCTCTCGCTTTGATTTTTTGTTCTCTTTCTCTTTTTAGCATTCATCTTCCTCAACATTTTTCTTTTATTGTGACAGGTTAATGTGTGCGAAAATGCTTTTGCTGGGATTTTTTTTCAAGTTTTTTTGAGATCAAAATGAAAGTATTTTTACACCAAACGTAACAATAGCTTTTTCGCACTTAAAAATACCCATTACAATGGCATAAATGGATGTTGTTTAATTTCAAAATTTTGTTGCAAATTGCTTCTAAGGGATAAGATTTTAGTTTTTTTTTAAAGTCATCTATAAGATTTAAGTTTTAGTTAAAGTTAAGGTTGGATCGAATTATGTTTTGATATAGATAAATAGACTCAATACCGGAGTGTTTCAGCTGAAATTGAAAATATGAATTTAGCTCTGTACTAGCTACGTCCATACAGTGCATTGAATAAAAAGAGTTGCGGCAAGTATTGTTTATCCCCGTACAAATGTATGGGGTGTTTTGTTTTAATATACACCAGGGAGTAAGGAATATTCCTTACTCCCTGATACACACAAGTAGTAAAACGTATTTATTGAACTTTTTGTATGACGAGTACATGATGTACAAGGGGTTGTACAAATTTCCGCTTTATAGTCTGCATAAACAATCTACTGTAATTTATCCAAGGATGTAATGCAAGAAAGTTATTTCAGAAGTGTACACATCTTTTGTACTGCAGTGTACTATCTCTGGGCAGTAATGTAAACACAAGACGGATGTCAAAGCCTGACATGGGATTCATCTGTCACATAAAAAAAATCAATGAAATATTCTGATCTAGGAAACTATTATGTGCATTATCAAAATTATCAAAATTTAATGCTTTTAACCTCCTCGGATACTAAACGAACACTGATGCATGTATCTATTCTTGTTTACAAATTCCGCCCTAAGAGAACTGGTTTCAATATGTACGCAGAGTATACACGACCGCAATTAACTTTCCTTGCATTACACCCTTGAATGTATCTAAGTGTGTGAGCTGAACAAAAGGAATAATACTCGAAAGAGGGAAAGGCAAGTTGGCAAGGAAAACACTCTCTTCTACCAGACACAGATAGATGATAACTTCTTGAAAAAAGTATATTTCAGTAACGAGGTTTCCTACAAAATACAAATTGTTATTGGCGTAGATGCATATAAATAATGATTGTTAATAAAGATTAAACAGTTGAAGGTTTTTTATTATCAATAAATGAGTATTGGAATTCTAGGT
>NW_019397876.1:0-36314 GCF_000591075.1 Eurytemora carolleeae | reverse complement strand
CTGAACTTGTTTCATATGAAATTTAATATCATTCACACATCTGACATTAAAATCAAATAAGTTTTATTGACTGAGAGAGCCAGTTTATAAATTTGTCGCCTAGGTCAAGGGTTTATATAAAGATTTTGGGGCGGGTTTAAGACTTCATTTTATGGCAGATTTTATGGAAAATGTGCTATTTGTGGCATGTTTTTAAAGTAAGATATACTTGTTGTCTGAGATACTGAATTATTCATGCTTTCAAATGTTTTTTTTTGTACTTTTTGGTGTGATGGGTGTACAATTTTCCACCTAGATTTATCCTACATAGTTTCTGTTTTTACCCACTGTGCACTGTAGAGTGTAGAGTGAAGAATTCAAGTTTGGGAAATATTTTATATTCAGTGTAATCTTGTGACTTTTTAAATTTCAGATAAATTTAATATATTGAAATGGAAAGAAAGGTTCTCACAGTTATCAGTTCAAAGTAAGTTGTCTAAATCATCATTTTTATTGTTAATGTTATTTTCATTGTTATTTTTTTTTGTTATTTTTATTGTTATTGTTATTGGTATTATTATTGTTTTTGCCATTATTATAGTTATTGTTATTGTTATTGCTTTTGTTATTTTTTTTGTTTTAGTTTTTGTTTTCGTTTTTTGTTTTGTTTTAACTTCAAAATAAGTCTCAAAATCATCAATGTTATTGTTATTGTAATTATTATTTTAATTTCATTGTTATTGTTATTGTTATTGTTATTGTTATTGTTATTGTTATTGTTATTGTTATTGTTATTGTTATTGTTATTGTTATTATTGTTTTTGTTCTTGCCATTGACAGAGGTCAATATGGTCTTGTTTCTAAGAAATAAACGATTTAATGTGAACATTTTTATTTCTGATTACAAATTGAGGTGGTGGAAATTACCAATTGAGGAGCGCGCATGCCCTAAAACACGTTTTTGCGTGGCGGTGATTATTAATTGAGGACTTCTGCCCCCCCCCCTCGCATATCTCATATTCTACGCATTATGTGTTCACTCAGTAAATACATGACTGCGCATTTGTTAACCTACGCTGGAGTCCGAAATAGATATGGTCAAATCTAGAGTATTTTAAGTTAAATCTCCTGTGTTGGATAATCATAATCCTGACCTCTTGATCTCAGCATCCACTGTGGGCACTCTTCATTTCAGTTATTCAGGGTTCGATTACCATGCAGGATATCGAATAAAGATTCAATTAATCTGCAGATTAACTGAAGATCGAGATCAAATATTGATCTCAAAATCCACAATACAAGAGTTTCCAGCTCTCATAATTGTATGATCTTTCATTTTAAGGGTGTCATTTACAAACACAGGGAACATTTTCAGAATAAGAAACGTTTTTAGATAAAATAACGACGATATATTCCTCATTATTTAGTTGCTGATATAACTTGAATTATACGCTAACAGCTTCTTTATAAGTACCGATGTGAATCGTTGATGGCACTTCTAATTGATAATCCTATTTTAGGTCAGGAATTGTTCGACAAATGTCGTCTTTAATCCGAGATAAAGCGTACGGTGAGATATTTAGTTTTGTTTTGTAAAGCGCAACCTCCTGTGACAATCTATCTTTTTTTACCTAATCTCGCCTGGATTAGTATTATCTTATCACTGGAGGTTGCCACTTTTTAGAAGGAGGACCAGGGGGGGGGGGGGAAGGAGAACTAGGACAGCTTGGGGAAAATTTTTATTATTTTTCTTATTTTACGAAAAATAAAACAAAACTTTACTTCCATGGGAAATAGTAAATGTAAATATCAATTTTGATTATTTATTTATGGCTTCTGTGGTTCTTTCTTTCTTTAGAGATTTTTTTTATAACGTTTTTGGTCAGAGACAAGAACTTAAATTATTTGTTTTCTTTACATCATAATGTTTTTTTGTAGAAACTAAAAAATACACAAGAAAAAAAAAACATTTTTAATTTTAATATGTCTTAACAGTAAATGGAGGTTGGGTGGAGGCTATATCCGGGAAAAATTTTGAAGTCACAAATCCTCTAAATTCTAAGGTAACAAAGTTTTTGACGTTATTAAATTTAAACCTTATTTTTGTCCCCGGGGGATTTTATTGAGATTATTTTCTTTGTCGTACTCAGTACTCAGTAGTCAGTATTCAGGTCTCTTTGTAAAAAGGTTTTAAAAAAAAATATTTAATTCATTAGTACAGAATGTCCTACAGTGAATTCCAGATATATGAATACATAGACCGTCATAAGTTTTTTGATAATTCTAAAGAAACTTCTTTTCATTTTTAATTCAAGGTAAATTAATAGCCCTGAAATATGAATGCAATTGAACTGTTAATATTAAACTCATTTTTCCGCGGCATTTGATCTTAAATATATAACATACAACATTATAAAAAACTCTTGCTTTGTATTCAAATTCATATATCTGGGATTCACTGTACTGTTCTTTATAATTTTTAAAGGGCTGTATTTTTGGATTTTTAAAATATTTTTGTAACTAAAATATGTTCTTTATTTTAATACATTGAGCCCTTTGAAACAACATTTAAGCAATTTAATGTGTTTTGTAATTCATTACAGTGCAAAATTGTTGTGTTCTATTTTCATTGGACCATTTAAAATCATATCTCGTGTCCAACAGTTGTCTTTTTATTCCACAGTTATATGGGTCCCACTGTAATGCAAAAAATGCATATATTCATGCGATAAAAGCGGAAATACAGTTCTTTATTTTCATATACATTAATGCAAGGACTTTTCTCAAGTGATCAAGATTTGAATATTTTTAGAATTATTAAATTCACCCATAAAGATTTACCAGCATGGAACATGATTCTAATTGGAAAAGCTTTTAAACGATGGATTTTTTATCTATTTGTTCCAAGGTGAAGAAGCTCATATAAAATACTTGGAGTTGAAAACTTTAGAATAAGATATCCTTAATCCCGATTACTTAATCTGAGTAGCTAATGAACAAACTTTTGATTTTCTTCTTAAACCGTTCTTTCTTGGATAAAGTTTCACGTAAAATCTGAAATATTTTCAATCAGAACTCCGCTGAGCACCCTTCCTTTTCCTTATACTCCCTCACCTCCCCCTTACCCTCCCTTTTCCTTATACTCCCTCACCTCCCCCTTACCCTCCTTTTTCCTTATTCTCCCTCACCTCCCCCTTACCCTTTTCCTGATTTATCATCATTATTATGTTTATAATGTACACTGTACAGTGTACTACACCCATGTATTTATCTATTTACAATTCTCATTCATTTATTGTGGGCCAACCAATTAAGACAACCTACTCTGGCTAGGCGGGTCCAAACTACATAGTAAATTGTGATTTTTTTTGTATTATTTTGTGCTTTGTAGTTGAATAAAAATATGAATGAATATTACGTAAAATCAACACATTTAGTTTGCACTGCTATATCCAACAAATATTAAACTGTTCAATACTACAATTGTGTCTAGACTGTACAAGAAAAAATCTGTACGCATCTAGCGCTGACCACGACAATGTAAATACAATTTAGATTTTGATTTTGCGTTTTTTTCAGATCCAGCCTTTTTCTAATAAGGCTATGAAAAAAAATAAAGAAGGAAAATTCATAAGAAATCAAATTATTTGATGAGGCTTTTTAAAGGATAATTGAATCTATAATGTAAATTGCAATAATCGGTATAATTTACATGTAATTTCAACTTTACTTATTTCCTTTTTTAGATTTAAGAAATAGCAAGAATTTTGTAGTTGATTTACATAGATTAAATTTAACCGCTTTTCTTAAAACCACTTTTTTTAGATTTTCCTGAGTTTTTATCATAGAGAATAGAATATATAGAGAGGAATTAAAAGAATCTCTCGGTATGAATTTTTTCAGCCCCTTTCAGCCTGAAAGGGAGTTCAAAGTGTACAAATCTTGTAAATGTTCACAAATTATATGCATTAGAGTACATTAATACAGTATGTTCCCTAGACTATTCATTTCAATTTCGAAATTTTTAAAGCTGTTAAATAAACTATATAATGAATTAGGTGAATAAAAACATCATTTGATTTATAGTTATAACGGAAAATCATCGTTTGTAAAGTGGAAGGCATTGAGTCTATGTGAAATGATCATTGGTCAGTTATGAAACCAGCCTATTTCATAATTTGGTTTTCTTTTAACAATATTTTTAGATTTTCTATAAAATGATATTCCAGGGCCCAACAGGTTATATAGCATAAATATGTGAAGTACACCTGCAGTATGGAAACAGTACAACAAAATGGCCGTTTTACACTTTTTTTTAGTAAATTCCTCTCTATATATTCTATTCTCTATGGTTTTTATGCACACTTTTTCATCCGCATTTTACCCTGTAGACTTCAGAATTTTAGAGAATTTATTAGTTGATCTTCATAGAAATGGGCTAACTTGCTAAGTGTTAGTTTTGGAAATAATGTCCCCTGAAATTATAGAGTCCCTCCCGTTTTTGTATATTAATCTAAAATGGCGCGCAAAATTTAGAATTTCCCGGCTTCTGATACGCGACTCTGATTGGTGGAATTAAACACACTTTTCAGGATACAAGTACAAGATTAGGTTAGTCTCGATATTAAGAAAAAGAGAGGGTCAAGCATTAATCTCAATATCCACCATTCTAAAGTTTTCAGCTCTGGTATAGACAGGAGAGCAGGTTTCTTACACCATAAATCCTTCAGGTGTTATGTACAGTACCGGATATGGATACAGCTGATGTACAAGCAGCTGTTGATGCAGCGCATCATGCCTTCCAGGTAATATTTCAGTGCTATTTATTAAAAAGTTTTTTTTTTACCCCCTTTCAAAAAAACTTTTATTAAAGAGAACACGCGTTATACTTAAGAGCGTTAGAGCTCATATAACTTCACTTAGTTGCATTATTTCACTCAAACCGTAAATAATTCAATTACATTAAAAACTGAACCTTTAAATGTTACAACTTCTGATGTCAACTACATTTTAAATTTATATGACTCGAATCTTTTAACAACAACATTTTATTTTAATTGTTATCTAACAATTTAAATATTTTACCAATACTTCAAAACTATTGCTGCGGTTTGCACAATAAAAATCTAAAAGATAACAATGTTTTTATTTTTGTTCATTTTATTTTGATTAATATCATAACTTAAGTAGTTTTCATCTTTTTCAGCATTTATGCTCATTGAACTTTTAGAGCTTTCGGGAAACTACAGCTAAACATAGATCTGATTTACTGAGGTAAGGCATCTTTCTATCCATCTATTTCATTTCGAGTTAAGTGTGAAAATAGGTCGTCCGTGAAACTCTGATCTGATATTGCATTTGCAAATCGTTACACTAAAAAAAATTAGAAAAGTTTCAGCATTGTTTGCTAATTTGCTTAATATTTACTCTTGGAAAAAAGTTCAAATTTATTTATGTATTAAGTCTCATTTTGGTNTTAACAGAGTTGAATTAATTTTTCTTAATAAGATTGAGATGAATTCATAAAAGTAGTACACAACAATTTGTTCAATTTTTTTAAGAAAATGGTTCAATTTGTGCGTAGAAAACATGGAGGAACTATCCAAGCTGTTAACTGCTGAACAAGGTAGATAAAATATTTTTTTTATTAATACAAATATGAGATTTCTTAAATACACCAAAATATTATTTTTTATTATCAGATACACAATATTGTTTATTTTGTAATAATAAATATGTTTCAAATATAAAGATAAAGATGAAATTTCTATCTTAAGTTCACCTTTAATACATTTATTAAATACTTTCTTAAGTGCAATTCTATTGAAGATTACTTATTTGTATTTAATTTAAAGTTTTAAATTTTAGAACAAATCTTCACCTAAATTTAACACACAAAATTAATCTACAAGAATCACAAGAATCAATGATTCAAAAAATTAAAGTTAAGTTAATTGAAATTCTGAGAAATTCTGAATGAAGCCCTTTCAACAGAAACTGATCCAACGCTCTAAGTAAAATATGAACTTCCCCGACAAGACCGAATATCGTTGATTTTGCGCATACCCCGTCGAATGCGTTGATTTCGACGCTACAAAATTTTAAAAAGGAATTTTTTAAAAATATCCGTCTGTTTCAAAAATTCTGTAAACTCTGGTCCCCGTCTGTTTCACAAATTCTGTAAATTCTGGTTCCCGCCTGTTTCACAAATTCTGTAAATTTTGGTCCCCGCCTGTTTCACAAATATATGTCACTGGAGCACACGAAATAAAGTCACCGGTCCCTTTAAAATAATATCACAACAATAAGAATGCACGAATAAATAATAAACAGATAGGTATATTTGTACAGTTAATTCTTTTGTGAATCTAAGAGATTCATTCTTAAAGGGACTGTAAAATTAATTTCAAGTGACCCTGCATAGAAAGATGGCAAAGCCTGATATACAACGGTACCCTGAAAAGCTAAGACTGATCAAGTGTGAATTGGAAATCTATGCTTTTGTTTCTTTAAACCGTTCATTTTCATTTACAATTTCTCTGCAACATTGACAACGCGTTTCTTGCTAAAAGAAGCAATGGAAAAATTACCAGAAATAAACACTTTTCGAGTCAGGAAAACGACGATATCTTCCGCATTATTTTACCAAATTAAGGTGCCATGTACCGTTGTAAATCGGATATTGCCATATTTGCATGGAGGGTCACTTAAATTACGCTTACAATCCCTTAGAGAAAGTAGAGAGGTTGTAAACACTGTCGAAACTTGAAAGAACAAATAAAGAGTTCGAAGAGAACATTCCCGTCTACAAATTCTTCAGTTATATAAAGTTTGTAATGCAAAGAAAAAAGTTCTGCAAAACATGCAATTAACACGAATTTGCAGAATGATTTTGCAAAATTCTTCTATTAAAACACACGTTTTTCAATCGCTTCAGTTATAAAATTATTTAAAATAAAAGGAATTCATATTGTTTAAAAATAAATAAAAAAGAATTTTGAAAAACCATTCAACATCGAACATTTCAAAGTAGTTTTGAGTGAAAATCCTCACAGAAAAATAGGCACTGTAGGCTTTTCGAGTCTGATTCACAACAACACCCTCTTAATATTTTACTGATTTATCCATAAGTATTTTCAAAAACTTGAAGTTACGTCCAAGCCCCCTTTAACAACCTAAGTATTTAATGGCCTTTAAAGTACAATGAAGTAAAAGGCTTCACGACTTCTTAAATGTGAGATCATTCAAAAGAAAATATTTTAAAAATAAGTGTAAAAAATTATGATTTTTCTTAAAAATCCGAAATCCGCGCATTTTTAAATATGTTTCCGTAGATTTTCCAGAAGAAATCCGTAAAATTCGAACATTCGAAAATCCCCGGAGTGTTACCTGCGGATTTACATCCATGAATGCCACCGCCTTGTCATCTTCGTGAATAAATTTACACGGAATTGTTCCATCAAGAAGTTTAGAAAATATCGTCGGCCCTGAAACATTTTTTTTATAATTTAAGCCAGCAGGGCCGGAACGAAGGAAGGGGAACTGGGTCCCCCCCCCCCCCCTATGTAGGATCAGATTTGTGAATAACAACATCAAAAGGTCATAAGGGTTGTTTTTGTAGGGTACTTTGTAGTTTCCTAAAAAAAAGATAATACACTAATAACAATTTTATGTGAGAGCTTTAGATATAATCAAATTTTAGCTAAAATGGCCAGTTTTAATATTACAAAAAAAAAATCATGTACGCTATAGTCAACATCAAATTCAAGCTATCTAAAAAACGTCAAATTTAAGGCGAAGTAATGCATAATAAGCATAATGATAAAACAACGTATTGTATTAATCATCAAAATCAAACTAACACGACAAAATTATTAACATTTTGTATCCAGGAGGGGGGCTCAGTAACCCCCGCCTCGTTCTCTGTTTCACAAATTCTGTAAATTTTGGTCCCCGCCTGTTTCACAAATTCTGTAAATTCTGGTCCCCGTCTGTTTCACAAATTCTGTAAATTCTGGTCCCCGTCTGTTTCACAAATTCTGTAAATTCTGGTCCCCGTCTGTTTCACAAATTCTGTAAATTCTGTTCCCCGTCTGTTTCACAAATTCTGTAAAATCTCAATTTTTAAGTTGCATTTTTAGAGTAACCTCAAATATCAGATATCAGATATAAAAACAGAAAAATTGTGGATTGTGCATACTACTCTTAAAATGTAGGGTTGCTAGAAATCATGTCGATTTTTACTTTAAGAAAAATTTATTTTTTAAGGCTCCTGTTCATTTCCTAGTGATTCCAAGAAAACCAATAGCTATGTTAGAAGAGGTAAACTTATTAGTAGTTTAATGTTGTTATGGCATATAAGTAAGCGAAAATCAAATCAAATCATGCGGTGAGGGAGTCCTACTATCCACCCCCCTAACTTGAAATGAATATACTAGTTCAAGAATGAAGTGAGGTATTATAGCTTGTACAGTGTTCAAGCAATGGCTATAATAGATTTAAAGTTAATCATAGTAAGTTAGCAATACTCATCATAGTTAATTAGTTTACTTTAGTAAGTTAAAAATAATTTTTATAGTTAAATAGTTTATTTTAGTAAGTATCTAAGAAATTATTTTTGAATTTTAACAAAAAATAACTAATAAAGTGTTTTATTAAGAAATATTTATAAGTGTTAGAAAAGAGATATATTTTTTCAATTCTGAAAAGGGCATGTTTATTTTCAACTTTTAAAAACAAAACTTTAAATCAATTGTTTTTGGCTTTCAAAGATGAATTCTCAAGTTATAGACTAAAAAAGTGCAGATCTTACTTTATAAAAAAAAATTTAGTTTTTAAAAGTAAGCAATGAAAAGGAATTATGGATTAAACATATTTTTAATCTTGTTTTTGATTTTTGATTTTGCCTTTTTCTTTCATTATTTTAGTATAATCTGAAAATTTTCTCTGCTGCACAAATTCGTAACTCACTTTTAGAAAAAATATAATTGACATTTGATGATAATCTTCAGCCAAGAAAATAGGGATATCTCATTAATCCTCGAGTAAACAAAGGTGCGAATCGCATAAAAGTGTCTCTAAGAATGAATTTTTGGAACAGTTTTAGCAATAAAACTTGTGTAAAAAAGTTTTTAAAAAATACAAAAATTGTTCTTTTTAGGCTGCTGAGGAGGATGGCGAGGTTTTGGGACATCTGATGTTAGTTGCCAGGAAAGTGGCCAAGGAGCAAGGGCTAGATAAAGGATACAGGTAAACAAAATTATTATCCTTTGGATCCGCAAGATTTTGGATTTCTGGATCCGGATCCGGATTCAAGGGGCAAAATAACAATTAAAAACTGAAAAAAAACTTTTTTACTCTTTACTCAAACCCCAAACTGCTGAAAAAGAGAGATCATGAAATTTTAAGATTTTAAGATTTTAAGTAGTCTAATAAACATGAAACTTGAACACTTCACCCGTGCAGTGTACAATGTACGTACAATGTACATGATCTATTTTACATTATTTATAAATTGATTTTTTTATTTCACTTAGAAATCTACAGTTTTTTGGGTACCACTGTATTTGTTATCTTCAGGCTTGTGATTAACAATGGTGTTGAAGGATGTCAATCTGTTTATCATCTTCATGTTCATGTTCTTGGAGGTCGTCAGCTTACCTGGCCTCCCGGCTAAAGTGGAGGTCATCTACCTCAATACTTGTAAAGAGGATGTAAGCTTACCTGGCCTCTGAGCTGAATTGGAGGTCATTTACCTTGAATCTAGAACTAAAGTCGATCTTAAGCACTTTTCATACACTTTAAAAACAATTATCCTGAGCCTTAAGTTTACATTGTTAATAAAATATTTATTTTTCACCGTCAAAAAGACTATAAGCATTCCATGGATTACTACACCATGGATTACTACTCCATGGATTACTACTCCATGATTGATACACCATGATTGATACACCATGGATTACTACACCATGATTGATACACCATGATTGATACACCATGGATTACTACTCCATGGATTACTACACCATGGATTACTACACCATGAATTACTACACCATTACTACACCATTACTACACCATGGATTACTTTAGATTACTACACCATGGATTACTACACCATAGATTATTACACCATGGATTACTACACCATGGATTACTTTAGATTACTACACCATGAATTATTACACCATGGATTACTACACCATGGATTACTACACCATGGATTAAAACACCATGAATTAGTACACCATGGACTACTAAACCATGGATTACTTTAGATTACTACACCATGAATTATTACACCATGGATTACTAAACCATGGATTACTTTAGATTACTACACCATGGATTTTTAAACCATGGATTACTACACCATCGATTAATACTCATTGGATTACTACTCAATAGATTACTACTCAATAGATTACTACTCAATAGATTACTACTCCCTGGATTACTACACCATGGATTAATACTTCATGGATTAATTCTCATTGGATTACTACTTTTCAGAACAGAAAAAAATTTAGCTTTGACCACTTATTTTTGGGTACTTAGCATGCAATATTACTTAAAGCTGACAGTCTTTCCAAAATTGAGAAATTTTTATTTCAAGAATAAATGAATTTGAACATTTTGGCGAAACTTTTATTAATTTAAAGAATGAAAATAATTCATGTAAGATCTATGGGGGGGGGGGCACAGAAGGCTATATAATTTGAATTGTATGTTCACGCATCTCTTTTGTGGCATTCTGTTCATAGTATAAACTTCATACATTACTTCTTACTTATTTATTGATTTTCCGCTCTTTTATCTGTCTATCCCATTCTCTTGACAATTTAGAGACGAAAAATTACTCTTCCCATATGTCTCAAATTAACGGCCTACTTTCTTCAATCTAAAATATGTTGTCTCCTTTAAATCTAAAATTGTTGACCTACTTCTTTAAACCTAAAATTATCGACCTACTTCCATAAAACAAAAATAAGCCTTTTCCTTTAAGTTTAAAATTTTCGGCTTAGTCCTTTAAATTTAACGATTGCGACCAACTCCTTTAGATCGAAAATATGCGGGCTTCTCCTTTAGATCTAAAAATTGCGACCTACTCTTTAAAATCTAAATTTCGAGATATATTTCTTTAAATCTGAAAGCAGCCTATTTTTTCGGATCTTAAAGTTGCAGCCTTCTTTAAATTTTAAATGTGGTGCCTAATCCTTGAAATCTAAAATCAGCGCCCTAAAAATTTAAAATTTGCGGCCTTCAATCTTCTTAAATCTAAAATATGTGGCCGGTCTCCTTTAAATCTTAATGTTGCGGCCTTTTCCTTTAAATCTTAAATATGCGGCGAAATCCTTTAAATTTAAAATACCTTGTGGTCTGCCACCCTGGGCAGCAGCTTCTTCAGACATTTTTCTTAAAAAACAGCTGTTCCCAGCTTTTCCTGTTCTCTGAAAACAATGAAAAATCAGGTTTCAAGTCAAAACAATCCAAACTTTATTTTGGAATCTATTAAAGGGACTGTATACGTTATTTCAAGTGACATGTCCAATTTTCATGCAAAATTACTTTAACAAATTTGTAAAATTTAACATTAAAATTAATTAAAATACAAATACAACATGTCTCCCAAATAAATACTATCATCTATACATGCATGCAATGTTAGAAAGAAAACTGAGTATTTGTACGGACCACAAAATGAATCCAGAAAGAGGTTAAAGAGGAAAATATTATAAATTGTCAACTTTAATACAGAATTAGCCCATATAATCTTTTCTTGACGTAGATTTCTACTTTAGAACTATTTTGACAAAAGATTATAAAATTTTAACTTGAAGGAAGTGTTCGCGAAATAAATCTGAATTAAATTTGGATTATACAGCGTCTGGCCGTTCAAGGAGAACATTTTAATCTATCTCTTTAAAGTGTCTAGAGGCAGTAAATGATTGAAACGCTTAATGCTGACAGAGCAGAGTGTCCACTGTCCATGTAAAATCGTCATTTTCTTGACAAGCACTTTTCAACAATTTCCTTCGTTAAGACGAAATAGATAGAAGGAATCCATTTCATCTCATTTTCGGGAACACTCCAATTAACACTGAAACCAAATCAAAGAGAAGACTTAAGAGTATTTAGCCCACTTGGCAATTTCTTTGGAAATTCAGATTCCCAACTCTTATATTTCGCACGTAATTTGGTTAGAGCCTTCAATAAAAGTTTCAAATACGATTATATAAAAGTACCAATGAGTATTTAATCAATATTGTATTGAATTCAGCCTTTTTTCATTGACTTTTATAGTTTTTTATTTAACATTAACTTCGTACAACATTTGTTCGAATCCAGCAAAAGAATGATTTTTGAAGTTCTGCTCAGTACTTCAAAACACAAAATTCAAAACTGCTCGCTTCGTTTTTCGCAATTTTTTTTGTAACGACAATTTAAAAGAAGGTTTTTTATGTTTTCTTATAGGTAGACATTAATGTGTTTTGGCCGCAAATTAAGTCCTCGTTTGTTTGTTACCACTTGGATAAGGATTTACAAATACAACTATTTTATAAATCTTTTCCATTAAAAAAAGTTTATTTTGAAATAATTTATCACACTTTGAACATTGGATTTCCATACTTAAGCGGATCTTGATCAGTGGCAGTGGTATAGTAATGACGACAATTAATCTATGCTGCTTGGATATTTATCATAAAATGATTAACTGCCCCCCCCCTTATGAGATATTGAATATTTCAACAATTGGTCATGTTACCAACACAAATGCTTCCAAATCTAAGTGTTCACTTGAATTGTTTCCTTTTTCAAAAACAAAAAATAAAAAGCAAAAAGTAAAGCAAAAATTTGTCAAAATAAGACGAAAAACTAAAAAGTAAAAAAAAATGCTAATATAGACAGAAGATCAAAAGTTCCCACGAAGTGTATAAACACCATATCAAATAAATTAAATATTTAAATGTAGATTTTCAACAATAAAAGGTTAAGTAATATGTACTTAAAGTTCAACTGTACAAAGGTAAATTTAAAATTGGTCAGGTAAATAAATGTTTACAATTTTAAAGATTTAGTAATGATAGGACTATCGTCTTCGTTTCACCAGTGCCAGTGCTTAGGATTCAATTAATTTTGATGCGGATCCGCAACCGGATATTGGATCCGCACTGAAAAAAAATGGATCCGGATCCAGGTCATTTCTTTGAGATTTACTGAATTTTTTTAACAAAAAATAATTTTCAAATTTTTTGTTCTATTTTTTTCCGCATATTTTTATACTAAACCTTGACGAACTATTCAGAAATGAGGAAATTTTTATAATCTCTTTTTTCAAAAGTTGAGATTTGGGTTTCAGGAGTGAAAGTTTTTTTTTAACAGTTTTTGGTTGATATTTTACACCTAGAATCCGCATATTTTTGCGGATCCGGATTCTGACACAGGAAGCCAAAATCTTGCGGATCCAACGGATCCGGATCCTAAGCACTGGCCTGTGCCAATTTCTTTCTTTGAAGTTCTCTACCAGGGTAAGTTAAATTGTGTCTTAACCTTTATATTTGTCAAGTTTATAAAACTTGCAACAAAATAATATTGTTGGTGAAAGAAAATTTATAAAGCATGGATTTTTACATGCTCTTTAACTTATGTGTATAAATTATTATTGTATTTTTTAATTTAGAACAATTATTCGACTCAGAATTTCTTTTGGAATTTTTGTTAGTGTAAAAAGCACTAAGTATACTAGATACATTTAACAGATTAGTTTTTAAAAATCCCATTTACTTTTCTCACCAAAACTTTAGACAGTTTTGAGGCTAATCTGACAGTAAACATTTTCCATACTTTTTCTGAAACCATGTAAACTATAAGTTCATTTAATTTTTTTTTTATAAATAATGCACTAATTTATATATTACTAATTTTAAAACAAAATTTGACTGGAATATCACTACACTTTGTCCACTGGTAGATGTCTGATAACAGCTGTTAGATCATAAGATGTCTGTGGATAGTGGTGAGATGTCAATTGACAGCTGTGAGTAGTTAGTTGACAACTGTGAGATGCTTGTTGACAGCTGTAAGTTGTTTTTTGACAGCTGTGAAAGGTTTGTTGACATCTGTGAGATGCTTGGACAGCTGTGATATGTTTGTAGAAAGCTGTAAGATCTCCGCTGCCGTCTGTCTCAAATTTATTCCTTGATGCTATCCTGAATTTTCTGTACTGCAAGGTTAGCGTACTGCAGTGTTGTACTGGGAAGATTAACTAGTCCTGAGAACACACTGTTTACACCACAATTCCAGTAGAACCAGAAATTCTAAACAAAATGGGATTAAAGGGACTGTTAATGTAATTCAAACCTCCATCTGAGCAAAAATAAGAACAATATTGTCGTCTTCTCTTTGCAAAAGTGATAAATTCTAACATTTCATTCATTGTCTCAGCTGCAAAATACGAAAAATATGTCGTCTTCTCTTTATAAGTGTTAAATTCTAACAATTTCTTCTTTGTCTCAGCTGCAAAATACGGAAAATATGTCGTCTTCTCTTTGCAAAAGTGATAAATTCTAACATTTCATTCATTGTCTCAGCTGTAAAATACGAAAAATATGTCGTCTTCTCTTTGCAAAAGTGTTAAATTCTAACATTTCCTTCTTTGTCTCAGCTGCAAAATATGGAAAATATGTCGTCTTCTCTTTGCAAAAGTGTTAAATTCTAACATTTCCTTCTTTGTTTCAGCGGCAAAATACGGAAAATATATCGTCTTCTCTTTGCAAAAGTGTTAAATTCTAACATTTCCTTCTTTGACTCAGCTGCAAAATACAGAAAATATGTCGTCTTCTCTAGAAAGTGTTAAATTCTAACATTTCCTTCATTGTTTCAGCTGCAAAATACGGAAAATATGTCGTCTTCTCTTTGCAAAAGTGTTAAATTCTAACATTTCCTTCATTGTTTCAGCAGCAAAATACGGAAAATATATCGTCTTCTCTTTGCAAAAGTGTTATATTCTAACATTTCCTTCTCTTTGGAAAAGTGTTAAATTCTAACATTTCCTTCTTTGTCTCAGCAGCAAAATACGAAAAATATTGTCGTCTTTTCAATAGTGTTAAATTCTAACATTTCCATCAGTCTCAGCTGAAAAATACGGAAAATATGCCGCCTTCTCTTTGAAAGTGTTAAATTCAAACATTTCTTTCTTTGTCTCAGCTGCAAAATACGGAAAATATGTCGTCTTCTCTATAGTGTTAAATTCTGACCTTTCCTTCTTTGTCTCAGCTGCAAAATAAGGTAAATATTGTCGTCTTCTATATATAAATTTGGCTTGTTTGTCTGTCTGTTTGTTTGTCTGTTTGTTTGTTTGTATCCAATAAACGTCAAAACGGCTGAACCGATCGGGCCCAAATTTTTTGTGGGACATCTAGGGAGCCCAGGGAAGGTTTATGAATCATCAAAATTTCAAATACTAGAAATTCAGGGCGCTTCGCGCCCTTCTTTCTAGTTTCAATAAAAACGTATTAAATTCTGAAATTTCTCATTCGTTTTAGCAACGTAAATCCGCAAGTCACGTTTATAGAGAAACCACAATTTGAAATTATCAATTCTTAGTTAGCAAACAGGATATTTTCATCATTTTTTTCAGACAAAGGTTTAAAGAGAGGAATTGAGTCTGTCAGAAAGAAATTGAAATAAACCTTGTCGATCAAAATAAAAGTAGAATCATTAAGGAGAGATATCACTTATAGTTATAACTATTTAGTTATTTTTCTAAATCGCCATAGAACAAATGACAGCTGTCACTCATCCTTAATGTTGGTATTAAAAGAACCCTTTTTTCAGGGGGTAGTTAATATTATTATTATCTTCAGTTTTAAGTTGTCTTGACTTGGCGTGATATGTTTTTGATTTTGATTTGATTTAATTAGATTAATCATCACAAAAATTAATGATTAAAAGTTACATTTCATATAGTTACACTTTATATTATTACACTAGCTATAACATCATTTCATATAGTTACACTTTATATTATTACACTAGCTATAACATCATTTCATATAGTTACACTTTATATTATTACACTAGCTATAACATCATTTCATATAGTTACACTTTATATTATTACACTAGCTATAACATCATTTCATATAGTTACACTTTATATTATTACACTAGCTATAACATCATTTCATATAGTTACACTTTATATTATTACACTAGCTATAACATCATTTCATATAGTTACACTTTATATTATTACACTAGCTATAACATCATTTCATATAGTTACACTTTATATTATTACACTAGCTATAACATCATTTCATATAGTTACACTTTATATTATTACACTAGCTATAACATCATTTCATATAGTTACACTTTATATTATTACACTAGCTATAACATCATTTCATATAGTTACACTTTATATTATTACACTAGCTATAACATCATTTCATATAGTTACACTTTATATTATTACACTAGCTATAACATCATTTCATATAGTTACACTTTATATTATTACACTAGCTATAACATCATTTCATATAGTTACACTTTATATTATTACACTAGCTATAACATCATTTCATATAGTTACACTTTATATTATTACACTAGCTATAACATCATTTCATATAGTTACACTTTATATTATTACACTAGCTATAACATCATTTCATATAGTTACACTTTATATTATTACACTAGCTATAACATCATTTCATATAGTTACACTTTATATTATTACACTAGCTATAACATCATTTCATATAGTTACACTTTATATTATTANAGTGTAATTATATCAAGTGTAATTATATCAAGTGTAATTATATCAAGGGTAATTATATCAAGGGTAACTATATGAAATATAACTGAGTCGTTGTAAACACTTCCGTAGAACTAGTTTAGGTCTAAAAATGAAACCCCGGTTACGATGTTCAGAGCCCACTTAATTTTGTAACTTTTCTTTTTATTGATTAACTAGTATTTTTATTGCGAGGATGCTCACTGGCTCAGCTTTAACATTTTATATTGTACAATATTTTGTCCACTTGTTATTTGTGCACAACTTGAACTATATCACAGGGTTTCATTTTTGCGAGGCAGAGTTAAAATCTGGAAAATTTACCTTTTTTATATCAGAAGTTGTTTCTGTTACAGCACTTACACCAGACTCCACCTCCTGGATTCAAATATTAAAGGGACTGTAAACGTAATTTCACGTTACCCTCCATTTACAGAGTGGTATGTCCTATTCACAAAGGTAATCTAAAGAGCTTTCTCTGATCAAGAATGCACGAGATATCCATCAGCATCTCTTTTAAACTTAATAATTTTCAATTTTGGGTATTTTTTGAAGTGCTTGCGGATTCTTGCAAAGGAAACGATGGAGAAATTTTTTAGAATTAAACACTTGTCAAGCTGGAATGTCGAAGCTATCTTACACATAGTTGATTAGATTAAGGTAAAAGGGTACCGTTGTGAATCAGGTATGGCCCTCTTTATGTCGAGGGTCAATTGAAATTACAAACGTATAAATATGTTTACATCTGGAAGAAATATCTTCCAAGGCCGAAAATTTTGAATATGATGGCATAGCGCAAAGGTTCAGCGAAGGAAATTGATATTTTTTGAAATAAATGGTTTAACGCCTTAAATCATCCCTTAGAATTTCAAAGGCCCTCGAGGTGGAAAGAACTCTTTAAGTGCTAAATCCCAGGTTTAAGATTCATAAGTATCGGCCTGGGAATGTCTAACCTGAGGAAGCTGAATAGAAGGAAGCTGGGAACTAATTTCCTCTCCAACAAGATCTTTTATTGTCACAGAATTTAATTTCTTGTACGCTTCAACTCCCTAGAAATACGTTCAGGGGTGTATATTTTCTCGAAAATAATTATTCTTCCCCCTATATATATATGTTATATATGTTTGATTGGGAAGCAAGTATGAAGAAGAATGAAAAAAGTTGACTTTGACCCCTAAATTACGTTTTATCAAACAGAAAAAGATATAAAATAATTCATATATATAATATATATCCAGGGGTTTATTTTTGGAAAAGGGGAAGGAAATAGAAGGAATTTCTTTTAATCATGGGACAAAATATAAACCAAAACCTGCTAAAGATTTAATTTCTAAGGGCCGATCCGCATCAAAATGAAATGGATGTTCAGCACTGATAAATATATATCTCTAAGAAACAAACAGAAGTGTTAGAATAGAAATATATAACTTTTTTCATAAAAAAAAACAAAATACAAACCAGTTCTTCGGATCCATTTAATATTGATGCGGATCTGGACCCTGGATCCGAACTGGAAAAAAATGGATCCGGATCCAAATCCGGATCCAGGTCATTTCTTTAAGATTTACTGAATAATTTGTTAACAATGTTCAAATTTTTTTTTTTTTTTTCGGCCTATTTATATCCTAAAACTTGATGAACCATTCAGAAATGAGGAAATTTTTATAATCAGCGGATCCAAGGATCCCTATCTTAGTGACAAAATATCCATTAAATGTTATTATAACAAAACTAAGACAATGCTTGATAACAAAAAGTATTACTGGCTTCGATGGGGAGGGGAGGTGGGGGGGGGTCTTAAAGAAACTGAAGATGTTATGTCAAGTGTTCCTTCATTTGTGAAGTGGCGTGTTCAATTCACACTGCTACCATCTAATTCTTTGACCGATCCAAGATAATTGATATATTCTATTTCTGCCTGTAGAAACAATGTTTAAAACTTTGATTGTAAACTGTTTTCAATTTTTTAATAATATATTTCTTACTTTTCAGGAGTCGGAAGAAAATAAATATTATCATTTGAAATTTGAAAATACGCGTTGGACAGACAGTTTGCACACTACACATGCACACTACACATGCACACTACACATGCACACTACACATGCACACTACACATGCACACCATTTTAAGAGATAAAAAAGCGGATTTCTTTGCCGTCAATAATTAGACACTGCCTAGGTAACTGGAGACCTACTTGAAAAATCGTTATCAGTCCCTTGACCAACAGATATGAAACAGGGTTCCAAAAAGGACTTCTCACCTGTTTAATGTCCCCAAAAACGCCCTGCTCGTGCATATAAAGAACTGAGCCCCCACAGACCCCCAACCTTAGCCCGAGCCCCACAAATCTTAACATTTTACTCATCTGAAATATATAAAGTTTAATAGTTGAATCAGATAAATAATCATGAATTGTAATTTTATAAGAGAGAGGATGATTTTATTAATTTTGAAATTTTCGTGTAAAAATGTACATCTTAAAAGACGATAAAATTGTTAACATTTACAAATTTTCGGAAAAATTAAAAAATTTACCTGACCACAGGTTCCCTCAGTAGTGATGGGAATCCTTGGCAAAATAAAATTTTAAATTTCCCGAAAAAGTAGTTGTAAATAATTATAACAGTCACCCCTAAAACTGTAGACTAGAAAGACGACATTGAAAATCAAATTATTAAATGAAATGGTTCTGCTACACTGTACACTTAACAGTGTACAATCTCTTTGATTCGTGTTGATTGAGCCGGGCTATTATTAGTCTTATTCCACAGATGCATGGGTACCACTTTTTCAGATTAAAATACGAAACTACTTTTAAGAATTAACGACCCTCTTCTATGAAACGTCTCTATTCCAGGAAACAAAGTTTAATATCCAATCCATGAACAGAATTTGAAAATCACATTCATCTAATTAAAATAATTGCAAATTAATTCTTCGGCAAAATACTTAAATGCTAAATAATGCACAAGAGGGATATATGGGCGGGGTGAATGACTTTAAAAGCTTGAGAGAGGGGGGGGGGGAAACATTAGATAGTACCATGCAAATTTGAATCCTTTTTTAAATTTCTAACCCTGTATTAAGGGTTTCCGGCGAAAATTTCACGAAAATTTCGCGAAAAGTGTGAACATTTTCGCGAAAAAATGCGCAATTTAGCGAAAAAATTTGTGAAACACTAACAAAAATTTTCATATTTTATCGCAAAAGTTTTCGTTCGCTGGAAACACTACATGTAATCTAATCTTTCTTGTTTGATGAGGGGGTCAGGGAAAGGGGGTTATTTCCTCAAGAAAATGTACCTCTTAAAGTACTATCTTGACTAAACCTTTACATTATATTGTATTTGGTAAAATTTTTGGTAAATTAAATATGCAGACTCTTATACAAGAAAAATATCACTTTTTGGAAATGATGTCGGAAACTTACCCCCCCCCCTCTCATTTACAACAAAAAATTCCAGATTTAGAAGCCAAATTATTTAGCATTTAGATTCTAATTGTCAAGTGTCTCCAGGTTTCCTTGAACCTACTTACAATTCAAATTTTCTATTAAAATTTTCAAATATAAGAGCCAAGTTCATAAAAATTACAATTTTACACACACAAAAATGTTTTACTAAAGTAAATAAAGAAAAGAATGAGTATCAGAAAATCTCAAAATTCAAGGTTTTTTATATTTTTAATATTTGCATTTGCATACTTATTTCTTCAAGAAATATTGTTAAAAAAGTATACGTCCATGAAATGCAAAAAGCCAGTTACACTTTTTAAGAAAAATATTAAGGAATCAAAATCAGGATAAATAATAGAATCTCAAAATTGTAATGATAGTGGTTTATTTAGAAAAAAATTATTTCTCATTTATAGATTTTTGTAAATGTTTTAATAGAAATGTGCATCATTATATGTGTGGATTATTTATACAATTAATTTTTGACTAGGGAATCAGTATTGAAGAATTAATAAATCGTGTTTCCGTGAAATTGAGGTAAAATTATAATTGCAATATAATGTTCATAAATTTAATTTGTGTTAATTTTCTATATAATACATATATAAATATTTATGTTTCTATGTATATAAATGTAGAGAATATCATTATCAATATTGCGCGCAATGAAATAAAATAATAAAATTTTGTGACATCAATATTTACTGACTAATCTGCAAAGTACAGTGTGCATATGAGAAGGAAAACTAGAAGGAACTGTAGACGTAATTTAAAGTTAACATCCATGTATAGAGTGGCATGTCCCTTTAAAACTTTGTCGGAAAAACGATGAATGATACATAAAAAATGAAAATTTAAAAAAACATATTTTCAAAGGAAATTGTCAAAATTCAAAATGTTTCAACTTTAAAGATAGAAAAACGACGGTAGAGGGTTTAAGATGTTAGGGTACCGTTGTAAATCCGATCGGATGTAGGGTCACTTCAAATTCCATTAACAGTCCCTTAAACCCTTTATAAGTAGAATTATAAATGTATAAAAATTACAATGAATACTAAATCTTCTTTGAATTAAAAGAGAGCTGCAAAATAATCAGATCAAACTAATTAATATCAATCAAGAACGAAAGGATGCAGATTACAGAATGAGTTGTTTTCCAGTCAAGCAATGTGCAAAAGTCTTTTTGCGGATTTTTATACACATTTTGGCCAGGCCAGGCCCCCGCAAGAGAGAGAGACAATGATGTAGAGAAAGATAAGAATTCCTAAACCCACTCCTACCATCATCTTCACATTCTTCCACCTAAATAAACAACAGGATCTAGGATTTTGCAAGAGTATATTTTGTTTTAACCCCCCCCCCCCCCTACCTTCTTTCAAAATCATGTTTTACCCCCAATAGTTCAGGAATGTCTGCTCTGCACGTAAAAAGATTGGAGTCCTTTATCATTGAATTGGACAGTGCTGAGGATGCAGATCCGGATCTTTTGGATCCGCAAGATTTTGGCTTTCTGGATCCGGATTCATAAAATATGCGGATCCACAGATCCGAATCTAAGGGGCAAAATATCAAAAACTGCAAAAAAAAACTTTTTTACTCTCAAAACCCAAATCTGAACTGTTAATAAAAAGAGGGATTATAAAAAATTGAACTCAGAATTTTTCTCAAATAGCATACAAATAAGCGAAAAAAAGGAGACAAATAATTTGACAATTTCAACTTCAGTAAATCTTTTCGAAATGTTCATGACCTGGATTGGATACGGAAACATTTTTTTCCAATGCGGATCCAGGATCCGGATCCGCATCAAAATTAAATGGATCCTAAGCACTTAATTTGGAAAAAAAGGAAATTCATTTTTTCATACTCCCCCTGACGTTTTCGATCAAACTGATCTACATCAAATCAAAGCAAGGTAAGGCCAATAGAATACACCACATTCGTTTATAAACAATGAACTTAGTTTAGGTGTGTGTACGAATGTATAATGGTTGTTTGTAAAACACAACAGAAACTAGACTTGAACCAAAACATGAAATTGAACCCAGTTTTAGTCGAAGAAATTATAGTTAGAGCACGGCGCGGTTGCTCTTATAAAATTAACATGGGGTAAGGAAAACTAATTCAATATTTTTCCAAAAACATACTTTGTCGGGACTTTAAATTATTGTTTCGACATAAACCTAATTAATCTGTACGTAAAATGACCGCTGAACAGTTTTTATTCACAAAAACCGACTCAATTGTGTATTACAGAATTGAGTATTCTAGACTACAAATTCTCTATTGGACCACCCTTGAACCATAGTAACATGATACCTCATCAATCTATTAATAATCTTTATTTGCATGTACTATCATGTATAATGTCAAAGGAGCCCATGGACCGATTTCCGTCAAATTTTAATTGGGGAACTCAGTTGAGTGGGTCAATGGACTTTTATAGAGAAAGTTCAGTTCCAGGCAAAGCTGGGTTCCCATAATAATAGGAAATTTTGCGTATTTTCATTGTTTTGATTTCAATACGTACGAAAAAGAAAGGTTTGTAGATAGAACTGCACTTAATGATGAAATTAATATTATAAATGGTTGCGCGAGGCTTAATGGGACTCAAAGTGTAATTTCATGTGACCCAATACTTAGAATAGGGTAATTCTTTATCAAGTCAGCCACCCCATGGAAGCCAATTTCATGGATTTTCTTTAAAATTTGAACACAGCTAGCGTAATATGAAAAACATTAAATCCAAAATTTCAGGCTCCTCTGACCTCTGGTTACTGAGTTATAGCCTTCTAAAGTTCCGGCCTTGAGGCAATTTTTGGTTTGACCTTGCATGTTTTAATTGGTTGTTTATTAAGATATCAGGCTAATTTTAACGCCATTTTTTTACTACTCAGTAAAATATTAAATTCTAACTTAATTTTTTTTTTTACTTATTGCTTATGCTTAGAAATTGTATTTTTATTTTTATACTTCGATTTGTTTAATGAGGGTATCCTCCTATTTTAATTTTTGGACTTAAATCCCAAAATTAAGGTTAAAAATATTTATACAATTTCTAAGCATATGCAATTTGTAAAAAAAAATTTAATTAAAATTTAATCTTATTAAGTAAGTAGTAACAGAAATGGAGTTAACGTTAGCTTGATATCTTAATTAACAAAAAAGTTAGGTCAGGCTGATAATTGCCTTGAGGCCGGAACTTCAGGAGGCTATAACTCTGTAACAGGGGTCACAGGAGCCTGAAATTTTGGATTTAATGTTTTCTCATAATATTTCAGCTGTGTGCAAAATTTAAAGAAAATCCATGACATTGGTTTCCATGAGCACCAAAACCTGGCTGAGTTCATTGAGAATGACCCAATAACGCCTTTAATATAAGTACTTCATTACCACATGACCCTGTGAAGGTTTCTACTGGCGCTCTTGAATGTTACAGCTGATGCTGAAAGGTTCTCCGTCTTATCCACCAATAGATCTAGCTTCTCCCCTCGCTCTACTAGTTCATCTAGATATTAGATATTAGTTGTATCTAGTTCTACATCTTATCCACCAATAGATCTAGCTTCTCCCCTCGCTCTACTAGTTCATCTAGATATTAGATATTAGTTGTATCTAGTTCTCCGTCTTATCCACCAATAGATCTAGCTTCTCCCCTCGCTCTACTAGTTCATCTAGATATTAGATATTAGTTGTATCTAGTTCTCCGTCTTATCCACCAATAGATCTAGCTTCTCCCCCCCGCTCTACTAGTTCATCTAGATATTAGATATTAGTTGTATCTAGTTCTACATCTTATCCACCAACAGATCAAGCTTCTTCTCCCGCTCTACTAGTTCATCTAGATATCAGATATTAGTTGTATCTAGTTCTACATCTTATCCACCAACAGATCAAGCTTCTCCCCCCGCTCTACTAGTTCATCTAGATATTAGATATTAGTTCTACATCTTATCCACCAATAGAGCTAGTGTTTGGGGTGTTTGGTTGTTTAGTTGTTTGGTTGTTTAGTTGTTTGGTTGTTGTTTGTTTGTTTTATTGGTTAGTTGTTATTTTCCTTGGTTAGTTAATTCTTTGATTGTTTGATTGGTGGATTGGTGGATTGGTGGATTGGTTGAATGGTTGGTCGGTTGATTGGTTGATTGGTTGGTCGGCTGATTTTTTGATTGTTTGATTGGTTGATTGGTTGGTCGGTTGGTCGGTTGATTGGTTGATTGGCTGATTGGCTGATTGGTGGATTGGTGGTGGGTGGAACGACGGGAGGAAAAAAATTATTTTTAAAGGTGAAGGAAAATATCTTCTGTTAGTATTTACCCCTGTCTCATAAAATTTGAAGTTTAAAAAAAAAAAAAATTTTTTTTAAATGTCACATTATTTTTATCCTAAGAATTGTTAATTTTCATCCTTTCATGTTAACAATCTACTGAAGAGTAATTATGAACATCTTTTATGCTTGTTTTAAAAATATGTTCCTCTCACAGAAAAATAGATTTCTGAAAACCCACAATTGATGGAAATTTAATACTATTTAAAATCCAGGGGTGTATATTTTTAAGAATTACCCCCTACACGTAAAATTTTATTTATTTTCTGTAATTCAGAAGAAAAGACTCTAGAAAAAATGTTTTGCTCCGCGCAACCATACATAACTTCTGGGGAAACAATTATTTTCAAAAAGAGGGGGGGGTGATGATTTTTCAGGAAGATATACATTATACACTATACAGTATACACCCCCCCCCCCTATTTTTGTTTTTGTCAAAAGATTTACAAGGAAAATCGGAAAAATTCAATTAGTAAAAAACGAAAACAGATAACACCGTCTTTTTGTTTTTGTTCAGTGTTTGAATCTAATGAACATCTAAAATGCAAACACAAAATCTACGAAATATTGAATTGTTTTTGTTGAATATTTCTGTTAAAAGAAACAATAAAAAGAATATAAAAACGAAAACCTAGATTTCTTTTTAAAAAATAGAAAAAAACGAGTTACATAAATTTCACTTACGTTGATATTTTGTCTGGGTTTGTTTGCTCTGGAGTATTAAATTTCTTCATCCCATCACAGATAACTAAACTAAACAATACAAGTTAGAAACTCTCAATCCGGATCATAGATACTTTCCATTTTCATGCAGATCATAAAACAAGATCATATTCTTTATATTACAAATCCGGATCCCGGATCATAGATACTTTTCATTTTGATGCTGATAATAAGATATTTTTCATTATATTATATTTTATAAGAAGGAATTTTTTTTGATGCGAATCTTGGATACTTTTAATCATAAGGCGGATCTGATTCCTGGTTAATGTTCGTTTATGTAACAGATCCGGATCCCGGATGTTGGTTCCTTTTTCTTTTTGATGCAGATCCGGATCTGAAAACTGGATCCTTTCATCTTGAGTTGGATTCTAGATGCTTTCCATTTTGGATTCAGATCCGGATCCTGGAACTATTTCATTTTGATGTAGACCCGACATTTTGATATCAACGATATATATATATTCTATTGTTTTTAATTCCTGGGATGTAAAGGGACTGTAAGCATAATTTCAAGTGAACCTTCCAGTGGCAATGTCTGATTCACAACGGTACCCTTAAATCCTTAGTGTTTATCGAGTACAAAGATATGTTTGTGTAAACTTATCGAACCCCGCTTGTATTCAGCTGCAATTTCCAGAGTGCGATTTACACGAACTCAACAAAGAGCAATGCCATCTTTACATGGAGGCCGGAGGGTCACATTAAATTACGCTTACAGTCCCTTTAAGGGAAAGGGAGATCTTGTTTTAATAATAAATACCTGAATTCTGTATTCAGACTGTATGCAGAAGCAGTCTGAGCCCTTTTTAAAATATATTTCAAATAAACTTTCTAACGATTGACAGGGGTTTGTACTTTCACCCTAGTTGGAACGAATTTGAAGATTATTTTGTGTGGAAAATGAATAATTGAACATTAAGTGGTAAAATGTTTAAGTTTTTTGATAAATTGCTCAAAAATTCTTTAGTTTACTCCATAACGAATGTTATTAATTTGATATAGGTTGGGTTTGATTGTTTATCTGATCTTGATACTTGGATACGAGTGTCATGCTATGCTTGATACAAATGTTGAAAAGAATGGATACGAATGTTATTAATTTGATATAAGTTGGGTTTGATTGTTTATCTGATCTGAGCTGAAAACTTTAGAATGGTGGATATCAGGATTAAGGCTTAAACCACTCTTTTTCTTAATATCCAGTTTGAGTAATGCTTGTTCTCCACATGAATTTAAACTCCAGAGAAGTTAACCGGTCGGATATCTGGATATTTCATTCTAAAGTTTTCAGCTCAGGATACTAATGTCATGCTAGGCTTGATACGAATGTTGAAAAGGATGGATACGAATGTTATTAATTTGATATAGGTTGGGTTTGATTGTTTATCTGCTCTGGATACTTTGATACGAATGTCATAATAGGCTTGATACGAATGTTGAAAAGGATGGATACGAATGTTATTAATTTGATATAGGTTGGGTTTGATTGTTTATCTGATCTTGATACTTGGATACGAATGTCATGATAGGCTTGATACGAATGTTGAAAAGGATGGATACGAATGTTATTAATTTGATATAAGTTGGGTTTGATTGTTTATCTGATCTGGATACTTGGATACGAATGTCATGATAGGCTTGATACGAATGTTGAAAAGGATGGAATGTCATGATAGGCTTGATACGAATGTTGAAAAGGATGGATACGAATGTTAGTAATTTGATAAAGGTTGGGTTTGATTGTTTATCTGATCTGGATACTTGGATATGAATGTTATCAATTTGATATAAGTTGGGTTTGATTGTTTATCTGATCTGGATACTTGGATACGAATGTCATGCTAGGCTTGAAACGAATGTTGAAAAGGATGGATACGAATGTTATAAATTTGATATAAGTTGGGTTTGATTGTTTATCTGATTTGGATACGAATGTCATGCTAGGCTTGATACGAATGTTGAAAAGGATGGATACAAATGTTATTAATTTGATACAAGTTGGGTTTGATTGTTTATCTGATCTGGATACTTGGATACGAATGTTATTAATTTGATATAAGTTGGGTTTGATTGTTTATCTGATCTGAATACTTGGATACGAATGTCATGCTAGGCTTGATACGAATGTTGAAAAGGATGGATACAAATGTTATTAATTTGATACAAGTTGGGTTTGATTGTTTATCTGCTCTGGATACTTTGATACGAATGTCATGATAGGCTTGATACGAATGTTGAAAAAGATGGATACGAATGTTAGGTTTAGGTTTGAAATTCACAAAATATAATTGCTCTAAATTTGTTGGTAAATTAACGTTATCTTACGAAACTTTAAACAAATTAATATACTTTGTGTATAAAAGTTCATTTACGTAACACTATTAAATACATCAAATAACATTATCTGACGTTGAAAGATAACCTTTATCTGATGATAAATTTTTTGGACTAATGACAAAATAAGTGCATTATAATACTTTAAATATTTCTAAAACTGATCAGTAGCTATTGAGGTTCAGTCATAGTGTAAGATGTTTGCCAGCCCCANTGAATTCATCATCAACATTAGTATCCATGAAAATTATTTTAGCTAATTTTACAAAACCCTAAGATTTGTATCCATCGTTAACTTTAGTATCCAGATTAGTTCAATAATAAAATCAAACTATATGCAATTTACCAATGCATCATAAACATTTGTATCCATGAAAAAAAACTTGAGCTCATTTGAAACCAACCGGACCCTAACATTATTATCAATCATTAACATTTGTATCCAAATTGGTTCAACAATCAAATCCAACCTGTATCCATCCTCAATATTCATATCCAAGAACTTTAGTTCATTTAATCAAACAGTAACATTAGTATCAAAATTGGTTCAATAATCAAATCCAAACTTTATCCAATTCAGGAATACATCCTCAACATTCATATTCATGAAAATAACTTGAGCTCATTAGAATCCAATGATAACATTCATATCTATCCTTAACATTTGTATTCAGATTGGATTGAAATCAAATCCAACCTGCATCCAATTCATGAATCCATCATCAACATTCATATTCACATTCAACACTTCAAACTATATCAAATTCGAAATCGATCATGACATTCGTAGCCATCCTTAACATTTGTAACCAGATCACATAAACAACCAAACCCAACCTATATCAAATTGATAATCAATCATAACATTTGTATCCATCCTTAACATTAGTATCCAGATCATATAAACAACCAAACCCAACCTATATCAAATTGATAATCAATCATAACATTTGTATCCATCCTTAACATTAGTATCCAGATTAGATAAACAATCAAACCCAACCTATATCAAATTCATAATCCATCATAACATTCGTATCCATCCTTAACATTAGTATCCAGATCAGTTTTGTCAGATTTGTTTAACCTTTCTTTTAAAACAGGATATATCCCTAGTGATTATAAATGTGCAAAAATAATTCCTATCTTTAAAACTGAACAAAAAGATAAATTTAATAACTATAGACCAATTAGTGTTCTCCCAGCGCTAAGTAAACTTCTTGAAAAAATAGCTGCATCTCAAATATCTTAACAAGTTTAAGATTTTCTATCAACATCAATATGGATTTAGACCACAACATAATACTAATCAACCTTTACTGCACCTAATGAATAAAATTTACGAAAATCTTAATAAACACCAACTGGAATTTACACTGGGAATTTTTTGAGATCTAAAGAAAGCTTTTGACTGTTGCAACTTAGATATTCTTTTAAAAAAACTAGAGTATTACGGTTTTAAAAATGTAGCTAACACATGGATTCAAAACTACTTAGTAGATAGGACTCAATATGTTTGTATAAATGGTATTTTTTCTAAAGAAAAAACAATTTTATGTGGTGTTCCTCAGGGAAGTGTTCTTGGGCCCCTACTTTTTCTCATATACATAAACGATTTGCCTTTAGCAACGTCTTTTTTTACTAATCTATATGCTGATGACACTATTTTTCTAAAATCATCTCCACATATCGAAACTTTAGTAATTAATGCGAACTTTGAACTAAAAAAGGCAGCTGCATGGTTTCAGGCAAACCGTTTAACACTAAATGTTTCCAAAACAAAGTTTATGATATTTAGGAATAAAAATATGCATTTTGATCCTGAGAACTGCAAATTAAATATTAGAAATGAGATACTAGAAAGAATAGGAACTGACTGTACAAATAAATATTTTAAATTTGTTGGACTCAAATTGATGAATTTTTAAATTGGGACTATCAAATTGAACATGTTTCCAATAAGATTGTTAGCTCAATTTTTGCTCTGAATCAGATTAAAAACATTTACTGTTAAACATTCGTCTACTAGTTTATAATGCACTTGTAAGGCCACATATTAAGTATGGGATTATAACATGGGGGGGGGGGCGTAAAAAATGCTAAACTACAGAAAATCAAGTCTTTGCAAAAAAGGGCAATTAGAGCAGTAAATAATAGTTCATTTAAGGCACATTTAGATCCAATATTTTTCAGATTAGAACTCCTAAATCTTGATGATACATATAAACTAGGTGTTCTATCTTTTATTCATAAATACTTTTATGAAAACCTTCCAGCTTCCTTCCAGGATATGTATAATTCTTTAGCTGGACCAAACAGAAAAAAATCATATAAACTTGAACAGGTTCTATTTAAAACTCTAGAATGTTTTCCCTCTGCTTTATTTCGAAAAATATGGAATTCCATTTAATTAGAGCAGAATGAAACTAAATCTGCAAAATTGTTTAAAATAAAAGTCGCCAAGATCTATTTAGATAGTTACGCAAATTATATCTGTAAAAAAACTGTGTATCATGTGGATAAACTTAGTCTTTACTATCTTCACCCTGTAGTTCATAAACATGATTCTAATAACTTATGTTACCCTCTGTTCCAACCCTTACGCTGATTATCCTCCATTTCCCTTAAACTCCCTCACCTCCTCCTTACCTTTTACCTGATTTATTATCATTCTTATGTTTAAAATGTACAACGTACATTGTTTTTATCTGCAATTCTCATTCGTTTAGTGGGCCAACCAATTAAAACAACCTACTCTGGTTAGGCGGGTCCAAACTACATAGTAAATTGTGATTTTTTTATTTGTATTATTTCGTGCTTTGTAGTTGAATAAAAATATGAAATATGAATATGAGTTAAACAATCAAACCCAACCATATTTCAAATTGATAATCAATCATAACATTCGTATCCATCCTTTTCAAAATTCCAACCTATATGAAATTCATAATCCATCATAACATTTGTATCCATCCTTAACATAAGTATCCAGATCAGGTAAATATCAAAACCCAACCTATATAAAATTAATAATCCATCATAACATTTGTATCCATCCATTTCAATATTCCAACCTATATCAAACTCATAATCTATCATTACATTCATATCCATCCTTAACATTAGTATCCAGATCAGATAAACAATCAAACCCAACCTATATCAAATTCATAACATTCATATCCATCCTTTACATTAGTAGCCAGATAAGATAAACAATCAAACCCAACCTATATCAAATTCATAACATTTGTATCCATCCTTTTCAACATTCATATATCAAACCTATCATGACATTCGTATCCATCCTTTACATTAGTATCCAGATCAGATAAACAATCAAACCCAGCCTATATCAAATTCATAACATTTGTATCCATCCTTTTCAACATTTGTATCAAACCTATCATGACATTCGTATCCATCCTTAACATTAGTATCCAGATCAGATAAACAATCAAACCCAAAGGATATCAAATTCATAACATTTTTATCGATCCTTAACGTTTGTATCAAACCTAACCTTATCTACATTCGTATCAAAGCTTCACATTCGTATTCCCCCTTCCCTTCCCCCCCACCCCACCAGCTGCTGTCAGTCTCTACGCAGGCATCCCACCGAAATAATTTAATGTGAATCTACAAAATTCCTCCCCGTTACTCATACCTTTAATTGACCGCGGCATTCAGTTGAATCAGCTGTAAAATATGAAGTGAAGCTTTCCTTGCCTCTCCTCTCTCATGTTTGCACTTTAGCTGCAGCCTGTTTTAAGCTGTCGTTTGTTGACCACTTCTTTTCTCTAGAAAAAGAATGAATAAGTGACTGTGCAACCCTAGCATTAGCACAACCCTCCAAATACAATGATTATATCTACCTTTTTAACTTTGGCGAGGGGTTTGACTTGTTTTGGGTATACCTATTGTCAAATTTGAAACCTTCTTCTCTTTACTTGTACTGGATCTAAAACTTCTTCATCCTTAAAACCCAAACGGATTAATGATGAAGATGTAGGTGTTTTTGATCTGCTCTTTTCAAATCTTTGTTCCTTGGCCATTATTGTTTAAAGCGTATCAAAAAAAGTGTTAGTATTGTTGTATTCCGGACTGAACAAGAAAAGGGTGATCAGTCCCTTGGATACAATGAGAGCTCGGAGAGACCAGATTGAAGTAGTACAGCCCGAACCTTAGAAGAGTAGACACTTAAATATACACATCCATCTGCCACTATCGTTCCGGGACTTGTACAACATAAAGCGAACATACAGCATACAGAGGGAACCTAACTGGACGAGCTACATAGAAGAAGATGAACCAAGTTCCTGTCATAGTACGCAACTCCGCCTACATTGCAGATGTTGAGCTGGATGAAGATGAAGTTGATCCTGTAGATCTTGCTCCTCTGGTCAGTGGGAATGATCCCATTGTCACCGCCCCAGCTTCAGAGGATGAGGAGGCAGCTGAGGATGTAGCAGAGGACGAGGATGAGGATCTTGAAGAGGAGGATCTGTCCAAGACAATGCAGGATGTTCTAGAGAAGCTAGAGGACCTCCATAAGGAAGTTGAGGAACTCAATAAGGAGGTTATAGACCTCCTGCCCCCCAGTCCTGGGGGCGCATGCACCCAACAGCCCCCTGTAGTCCCTCGTATTGAAGTATGGGACACAGGTAGAGCTTGGGAGCGTGAATACAGTCTGCACCCTGACTCTAGTATAGATGAGATCAGTAGCAGGCTGTTCAACCAGGTGGCGGATCTGCTTCAGATCATGCATGAGCGAATCAGCCAACAAACCTGGAATGAAAGAGATAGAGAACTGATAGACGGCTTAATAATATATCAGTCATGCACATAAGACGTGGTAAACTAACCGAGAAAGTGCTTAAAGAACAAGCTACTGAACCTAACATGTAAAGGGATCATGGCTGATCATTATGTCATGGGAAAATCTCCTTATTATAGTATGTATGCATTTATGAATATGTAAATAAATGTTACAACACTAATGAAAGCATGTTTATTACATTGGGTGTTAATTATTGCATGAGCAAGTAATTATATAAAGGTTTACTCTGTGTGATGGAGATAGCCCAAAGTATAATGTTGCCAGGTTGCAAAGATAAGTCATTACATAAGGGTTAGTTCTGAGTGATAGAAATAACCCGATGTGCAATGTTATCAGGTTGCAAAGATAATTGATCCTATACAAGTATATAACTTGAAGTGTGATCTTATCAAAGTTTGCTAATTTAAGTTTGCCAATTTATTGCACATTTTTAGTAGTAAGAGAACACTACAAAGTGGCGCAGTGAAAGGGACTTCTTTATTTTCAAAATTTGGGTTTTCGGAAATTGCAGAATCCAATTTTTATAGAATAAAGAACTTAAAATCGAACCTACACACCCCTCTCCCTTTTGCCTCCCCCCCTCAAGCTTGTGTATTGAAAGTTTGGGGGATAGAGTTGGGAAGATAGATAGAGAGAGAATTAAAGTATTAGGTTTATAGCTGTTTCTAAGCATGCTAACACTGCCTTATAAGCTTTCAAATCCAAGCTTGTTTATGCATGAGTCAGTTAAAATTCTATATTCTGTAACAGTTGAAAATTAGTTCGACTAACAAATTGGATAACTATTTTGGCAAAAAGAGCCCCCCCCCCCCCTTTCTAATGAAGCGTAGAATGATTCATGAAAAAAATGTCTACGCTCATTATATTGCCTACGCTAATAATAAACCCGCTAAAAATGCATTTTAAAATATAAAAGAATGCGTCTAAGTGGGAGTTATTTACATATTATCAATTCTATATTGCTGAATACATGTAAAGCCGTATACTGTACATTGTACACTTTATGTTGTACAAAATGTATTTACGCAATGGGAGGGATGCCCCCCCCCCCCTAGGGGGATGATTCAAATTTAAAATATTAGAATAATAGGCAATAAACTTCATAAGCTTAGCTATATTGGATATTGAACCCTAAAAATACTTGGCCTCAATATTTGAAAATTTAGCTGAATAATTATTGAAAATATGCCAATTGGAATAAAAATAGACTGAGTTTCACGGAATTAAGTCTAAAATGAATCTTCATCCTTCTTTCTGTAATTACATTCTTTCTTAGATTATCTAAATTCTGAATATTACGCTCAATATAAGATTATTGATAATGTTTAAAAACTCAAGTTGAAATATTAAACCAGAAGGTAATAAAATATTTGATATTTGGGTATGTTTGGGTTAAACTCCAATATATCCTAGCCCATAAAAAGTGTTCAAAAACAACGATAATTGATCTCCCATTTATGGGTTCAAATATTCGATTAAGGGGAATGAATTGTAAAACTCTAGGTTAAACCTTTAACCTTAGTGTTCAAAACTTCCTCCCCCCTTTTCTCCTCCCCTTGAAACTCATAAATAATGGGTAGAAGGTTATGACTCACCCATTTTTCAAATGAGTTAAAAAGGGTTCTTGTTTTCATATCTTCTACTGAAGCCAAAACAAGTTGATGCTTTTGGAAAACAATGAAAACATAGCGAGAATAATTTGCAGAAATGCAACTTGCAGCTAGCTGGGTTTAAAACTCATAAACAAAATTAAAGTTTAGGGTTGAAAAATACCTAGTATTGTATGCAACCCTAGTTAATGTATACAGGTTTATTTTTAAACCGTTTAGTTTCGAGTTTGAAAGAATTAGAAACTATATTTCCTTTGGTTCGCTTAAGAATCACTGGAATCATTTACATATAAATTGACAGTTTCGAGTTCGAAAGAATAAGAAACTATATTTCCTTTGGTTTCTCTAATCCCTGGAAACGAATTAATTAAAATAAATTGCTAGTTTCGAGTTCGAGAGAATTAGAAACAACATACATCCCTTGGTTTTAAAATAACTTAACCAATGTTAAGTAGGCCGGTAAATGGGGGATTTTGAAGAATTCTCTAGAAACCAATTTTCTCTTCTGGAGTGTTTAAAGATCGCATCATAACATGGAACATTGAACGTTCCTAGTTAAAATTGATGCTACAAAATTTAAGTTTGAGAAAAAGGCATAATGATTTCGATATGAGGAATATTAAAGAAGACTTGTGGAGTCATGATTCCTTGGCCGTTTCTTTGCTGCGGTGAAGTATATCTCAGCTATCCGCAGGTTTGGGAGGCGTTCGAGTTCAGTTCGTACTGAATTAGTAAAAGAAATCATTAGTTAGCTGAAAACATTTGTTTCTACATTGAACTCAATGAAATCAGATTTTAATCATAAAAACTTTCTTTAGTCTTGCATTGTACAAAAGTTTTTATAAAATGTATTTGTGGGGTAAGTTTGGCGTGGATAAATAAGAACTTTTTATGATGAAAATATGTAATTAGTATTGCGGAATTTCTTAATTTTTAGGTAGAGAAAATCGATTCGATTTAATTGGGTTACACCTTTACAGTCCAATGTGGTCCATGTCCACCCCTTCGACCTCTGTATAAAATAAATATAAAATTCAGTGACATAGAAGGAATTCTGCCAGTCTCAGCCGGGATCCATGGAAATCTATTTCTACCGTTATATTTTTGTGGAGAAGTTCCGCTCCGAGATCAGTCTGACTCATACATCGGTCCGACTCCAAGATCTGTCCTATAGATGTTTCTTGCCCCAAAATAAAAAAAATGGGGTCATCGAGTTGAGGTGTGTGCGTTGCTACTAAGTAAATGTCAAATATTTTGAGATTATGACACCTTGTTTGAAGGCCCCAACTTGCTTGTGTCTATGAACAAAGAATCTGCGCGTACAGAGAAATATAGAGTTTAAAATATAAACACTTACACTCTAATTTTCTTCTCCTAGCTGAAATCTGTGTGAATTTGTGCATGCGCAAACGCGCAATTTGTTATATTTTTATCCACTTTTTCTTAATAATAATGACTCGCATTATTAACAGTTTTAAAAATATTGTTCTGCATTCAGTTTTTCTTATAAAAATCCGCCGTTTTCAAAATATTCAAAATTTAGGGATAATTTATCAAGAAAATCTGCTGCGGTTCGCTTTTCCAAAAATTCTTGATTTTTTATTACGTTTTAATATTTACAGTGCAGTGTAGAAACTTTATCTCCTTTGGTTCGCTTAAGAATCACTGGAATCATTTATATATAAATTGACAGTTTCGAGTTCAAAAGAATTAGAAACTATATTTCCTTTGGTTTTTAATAACTGGAATCAATTATATATATAAATTATCAGTTTTGAGTTCAAAAGAATTAGAAACTATACTTCCTTTGGTTCTCTAATCACTGGAAACGAATTAATTAAAAATTGTTAGTTTCGAGTTCGAAAGAATTAGAAACAACAAAAATTGTTAGTTTCGAGTTCGAAAGAATTAGAAACAACATACATCCCTTGGTTTTAAAATCATCGGAATTAATTAATTATAAACTGTTAATTTTATGTACCAAGGTATACACTGCTAAAATTTATAACTTAACCAATGTTAAGTAGGCCAGTAAATGGGGGATTTTGAGGAATTCTCTAGAAACAAATTTCCTCTTTTGGAGTGTTTAAAGATCCAGCCCTGTTAGAAGAGAAGATAGTCTTCTACAGACAACTATTTAAAGTTGACCCGGTCTTAAAAATAGATGCAACTTTTTACAGTAGTCTGGATTTTGGTACACCCATTAGATATCTTGGAGAAGTAAGTGG
>NW_019397875.1:16132-36931 GCF_000591075.1 Eurytemora carolleeae | reverse complement strand
AAAGTGTAGGTGTATAGTGTACACTGTAACCGACCGTATACCAATATTTACAGGAATAAACCTACAGACATTATCAAACAAACAACTTAATTAGATTAGGAAAATGACTATTTAACAAACACTCCAGGGATTAAAGACCAATATTGCAACTAAATCCATACCTAACGAATACCTCTTTTTTTTCATTCAGGCGGGAGAGTAAAGAGTTCTATTTATTCTTCTCATTGTTTGGAAACTTTTAACTCCAATAACCCATTCCTAATTTATTCAAAAAATTCAGCCACTTTTGCTAAAGAATCAGAAATAATAAAAGATTGTCTTTGTTTGAACCCCCCAATCCCTCTTTTATCCCCTTTACAATATACTAAGGATACACTGAAAACACACATTGCTAAACTAGAGACAGAAACAGTAGAATTAAAAACCGGAATATTTACAATTACAGAGAGATTCACAAACCATACACTCTATCTAGATAACGAATACCTAAGAATACATAAAAACACAGACACACTTCAAACCACAGACTGTTTCCCACTAACTCTATCCACACATACACTTTTAGAAACACACACTATCCCAGCCAGGATAACACCTAATAACCTGAACACTTCACAACACGAACTTAACAAGTGTCTTAACCAAATGAACACATATGTATTATCATCTAGAAAGGCAGAACATCTTATACAACCTTCCACTAGAACACACCCAGCACTTAGAGCACACACACCTTACCATGATATAGCCCTAGTTTTAGGAAACTTGAACACAAACACTATTGAACACAAAATCATCATCACCTTGATTTCAACTCAAGTTATTTCGATTATCATTTTTGTAATAACATTGTCCATGTCTATCAGTTGTACAAGGCGCGGCCTTCTTTATATTCATAGATCCCTAATCTTGAGGAATTCAGAACCTTCTGAAGTTTCATTCTCTGTCCGGAATAACAGAGCACAATTTGGAAATTCTGCCCAATCTGAAAGCCTTATGTTACACAATTAAACACAACCTTAATGTATGTATTGAAAAAAAAAATTAGAAAAAGTAAATAAAAATAAAAAAAAACCTAAAAAAGTAAATAAAAAGAAGAAAATTTAGAAAAAGCAAATAAAAAAGATAAAATTCGAAAAGCAAATAAAAACCTAAAAAATCTAAAAAAATAAAAAAAAATTATTCCTGCAAACGACATTTCTTTCTTGAGAGGGGAGGTTGTAGTGAATCCCTGTTTTCCTTAATCCTTGATTTCTAACAATTTCAACGTTAAAAATAGATATCTGATGGAATCCTTGCTTTTCTCATAGATCTAATCTCTTGCATCTAACAATTATAGAAATTGATAGGTTCCCCACTGTCATAATCTGATTCTTTCTTCTCCCTATTCAGAGATAATTACTTCCCTAACGTCTAGACAAATCCCGATAAAGAAATGACTATTTTTAGTGGTCATAAACCCTCCCCCTCCCTTTCTTGTACCACTTCCCCCTTCATAAAGAACCGATTAGTTTAAATATACTTTACATTATGCAATTCTAACTAGTAAATAAGAAAAGGAAGTTAAATAGTGCTCGTTTTATTTTGTATATAATTAATGTTTGTTATATCAAAATTTTGTAAAGAATATTTGTTATGCTTCGTAACTCGTATCGTTATCTAATTCTTGATAATGGAAAGAACCCCAGGTCTTCAACACTCTACGACAAGCACTGGAAGGAGAAGGTCAACCCATCTGACCTCTCCCACTCTTCCACTCTAGAAGATCTCGGACAACATCTACCGAGAACTGATGAACCTGAATTAGAACATTGATTAATACTGTTTAGTTGAACATTCTCTTTAATAAATGAACCCACACAACCCTCTCTTCACGAAATTTTATATAATCAAACATCATAAAATATTATTTATTGAAAACATTCTTTTTAATTCCTTCCCCGACCTGTGCTTTTATCCTAAATATTTAAATTCATAATTTGACTCGAGTGGCACCTAGCGGTGTTTTTTCTAACTTGGCAATTGCTTGAACAGGTCAGCTCTTAAAAATTAAATTTAGTTTGTTTTCGTGGATTTCTATGGGTGCATTCCGAGCATTTCATTTACAATAAGCTGTAATAATTTCCCCCCCCCACACCCCCTAAGAAGGGGAGGAAGGTCAACCACAACAATTTCTCGTCCGAGCCACATTCTCATAATTTTCTCGTCCGAGCCACCTCGAAATCCTCGTCCTTTCAATATTATTTTTTCCATTAGTGACAAGAAGGTCAATTTTGACCGGGTGAGGTTTTTTTTAAGTGCCTTTTTTCTTAAACTAAATGTTGTCTTGTCTTTTCCTGCGCTTTCTTTAGGATTTCCTGTTTTAAAAACATATTTTATATTTGACGTAACTTCAAAACTGTTTTTTTTAAATTTTCAATTTAAAAAACCCAAAAAATCAAGATTTTGAATTTGGAAAAAAATCAAAAGAACACCCAGTAATTTAGTTTTGAATCTATAAAATTGTCAATTTTTTTGCTAGAAAAAATTGAAAGATATTTTTGGAATCTTCTTTTAAAGATCTAAATAACTAAAACACGAAAAGTAAAGTTTTGAAGATAATTAGATAATTATGAATTACCAAAGTTTTTTAGATTTTCATGTTTTACAGGTCACCCTGTACAAAAAAAATCAAAATTTAATTGAATATCATTTTTTCATGAGTACCATCAAGTTTTGTTTTGACAAGATCCTTCTAAAGCTACTTCACTAATTGTTAATGGTCTCGTCACTAATGGGTTAAGTGTCTAATCCTTCCAGATAAAACTATTTTTTAAGAAACAAGCCACGTTAGGGGGCATAAATGAAATATCAAAATTTAGATTTTCTATGGATGTATTCCAAGCAGGGGCGGATCCAGCTTTTTAAAAAGGGGGGTCAAAGCCTGAATAGTATAGTACCGAGCGAAACATAGTGAGCGTGGGGGGGGGGATGCAGGGGGCGTAGCCCCCCCGCAATTTTTTAAAAAAAGAAAAAGGTATAAAAAGTGAGTATTTTAAGTGCTTAAAACAAAATATTACTCTTATAGACCCTGGATTACCAGCTGATTGCCGGAAACTCTGAACACCAAACCAAACATATTTATTCAGTTTGATTTCTCATGTTGTAAGTTAGAACAAAATATATAGTTAGTCTCGATTATATCTTTGTTATTTCGCGTCGCTACATTTTGGTGACCCTGACATGATTTCGTCGCTGTCGAAGTGTTAAGCAGTCTCTCTCGCCGATGTACCTGAAATTGGTTTCAGCCGGGTCCCTGCGTTCTTCAAACCCAAATACCAAAGTAAGGTTTCCACCGAGATCTCGAGAAAATTTAACATGAGCGATTAGTTACAGTAGCGATTGTCAACATGCCGGAGGAAGAAGGAAGTGATGTACCCCTGTCTGCAGTTCCTTTGACAACAGTTTCTGTGAAACTTCCAACCTTTTGGACCGATTCTCCAGAGGTATGGTTCATCCAGGCCGAAGCACAGTTCGAGGTAAAAAGGATCACAGTCTCGTGGACCAAGTTCAACCATTGCCTTGCTGCGTTGCCCCAGGATGTTGCCTGTTGACTTCTAGACCCGGTCCGAGCTCCCCCTGCCGCTCCTTACGAAGCCCTGAGAAGTCGCCTCATCCAGATGTATACGCTGAGTGATTTCCAGAGATATCAGGGGTTACAAAGTTTGCCCTTGTTGTCTGACCAACATCCTTCTGAGCTAATGGATAAAATGTTAGTTTTGCTCCCTGAGGATGAGAAGCCTGGTTTTTTCTTCAGAGGATTGTTTATGGACCGCCTCCCTGCTGATATTTGAGCACATTTGCTCTCTGAATCCATCAGTGATCCATGAAGGATGGCTCTGCGCGCTGACGAGTTATGGATGGTCCGTGGACGCAGTGTTCCTGTGCAGGTTCTCTCTGAGCAGTTTGAGGATGTTTATGCTTTGCCCCGGAGAAATTCGTCCACTAGGTCTGGGACTCGTGGTTCTGTTCCTAGGTCTTCCAGTCGTCCCTCAGTTCCAGAAGATGGTAGGAGAACCGATTCTTCCGGGGTATGCTGGTACCACCGCCGATGGGGAGATGCAGCTAGTCAGTGTCGAGCTCCCTGTTCCCGTTCGGGAAACTAGTCAGTGGTGGGGATTATTTTAATGCAATTCCCGCCGATTCTCCTTCCTCAAATCTTATATTTTTGCAGAATATTCTATCCTCTCGCAAGTTTCTGGTTGACACTGGAGCCTCTGTGTCAGTCTATCCACATCTTCCTCAGCAACCTCGAGCTCCTGGTGTGGGAGTTCAGTTAAGAACCGCCAACAGTACAGCTATGGATACCTACGGTTCTCGTCAGATAGCTCTACAGTTCGGGCCTCGTCGTTTTGAGTGGACTTTTTTCCTAGCAGATGTATCTATGCCTATGCTAGGATCAGATTTTCTCTGCCATCACCACCTCTTAGTTGACGTTGCCGGTGCCCGTCTCCTGGATGCTGCAACCCTGGAACCGATTCCCGCCGTTCCCTCGACAAAACCAGGAAAACATTCAGAGTTGTACGCCGCGTTATTGTCTACCTCTGAGGAGTTCAGGGATTTGTTAGCTGAGTATCCTGATGTTATCTCTTCTAAGGATTTCAGTGCAGCTGTGCCAAAGCATCAAGTTCGTCACTCCGTTCCAACAGTTCCTGGTCCGCCGGTTTTTGCCAAAGCTAGAAGGTTAGATGTAGAAAAGCTTGAGTCTGCCAGGAAAGAATTTGCTGCAATGGAAACTGCTGGTGTAATCCGCCGTTCAAACTCTCCTTGGGCCAGCCCTCTTCATATGGTACAGAAGCCTGACAGTTCCTGGCGTCCTTGCGGCGATTATCGCCGGTTGAATACACAGACAGTTCCAGATCGTTATCCTCTTCCCATCATAGCTGATTTTACTTCTAGACTCAACGGTTGTACAGTTTTTACCAAGTTGGATCTGACCAAAAATTATTATCAGGTGCCAATGGCCAAAGGTGACATTCCTAAGACGGCAGACGGTTCCATCGACAGCTCAAAGTTTCTCTACATGCTCGTTTAGCTGGAACGGAATGGTTCCATCATCTACCCCTAGTATTACTTGGACTCCGGAGTGTTCCCAGAGAAGATTCATCTGTTTCCGCTTCTGAAGCCCTCTTTGGTTCTCCGTTTGTTTTACCTGGAGAATTCCTAGACACTCCAGAGCTTCCCTCATTGGAGTATCTCAGGAAAATCCAGTCTATCCTGAAGAACAGTACATCAGTCCTACCTCATCACTCTGCAGTTCCAGCCACAAAACCAGACCAGATCCCTTCAAGTTTAGCTAATTGTTCTCATGTTTTTATCAGAGAGGATGCATCAAAACCTCCGTTATCTCCGTTATATAGAGGGCCATATCTAGTCCTCTCCAAGTATCCAAAGACTCTGTCTCCGTGGATCAGCTTAAACCTGTACTCTCTGATCATCCAGTTACTCCTCAGCAGCCTCCCCGACCTGGAAGACCTCCGTCGTCTACGGCTCCGTTAGCTCCGGCTCAGTCAGCTCCGGCTCCGTTGGCTCCTGCCTCTCCAGCACCTCTCCAGAGAGCCCCTGGAATGTAGAAGAAGGTTCAGTTCTCACCTCAAAAGCCTTCTCCTCTCCCAGCTCGTAGGAACCCACGAAGAAGAGTCCGGGATAACCATCGAGTGTTTCATCTTCTTCAACACCTCGATGCTGAGGGGACCCCTGTGGAGACCCTGGATTACCAGCTGACTGCCGGAAACTCTGAAGACCAAACCAAACNTTATCATTTAACCTGTAAACTAGTTTGAAATATACATTATTATTATTATTATTATTATCATTTGCTTTATAACTGCAAATGCATTAGTAAAATTTCTTAATATCTGAAATAAAACTAGAAAATGCGCGAAATTTTAGAATGAAAAACCGGGAATTTTCCTTGCAAAGTATTAGTTCGTTTTTTAAAAAACAGATAGAGTTAGTGTTTTGTCAAATATTCATCTATAACATGATATTGAAAGCAATAAAATATATTATATTAAATATTATATTAAACTAGTGTTTGCCTAATACAAATATTATGGAAAAAATACAATTCATAATCCAAGTAAGTTTACTATGAGGTATTTTTGAGTTCATGGTTTATATTACCATGATTTACATTACATTATAATTATATATTTGGCCATGATCAACACCCGTATTGCATTAGTTTTTGTGTCTGCTGCTATGCAGTAATTTCATAAGGAATAACACTTAATGTCAAAAAGGACTTTTTCCTATTTATAAAGGTTATTAAAATATTTCAAGTTTTAAGTTTGTCTAAATAGACCATTAGAAATTTAGCTTGTAGATATTGTAAGCTTGAAAAAAATATATTCAATATTCAATATTCAATATTCAATATTCAATATTCAATATTATCAAACTAGTGTTTACCTAATAAAAGTGGAATGTTTAAAAAAACAAATCACAATCAAATTAAGTTTTTTTATAAAAAGTACTTTTGAATTAATGGTTCATATTTCCAAGGAATGACTAAACTTACTTTAGAAACATCTGTTTGCCTTTCTAGAACCATAATAGTATTTGTATCTGCTAAATACCGTAATTTCAAAAGAAATTATACAAAACGTGAAAACGGCTAAACCGTTCCAGACCCAAGGGAAGGTTAATGGTTTTTTGTTGTTTGTTTATATTGTACAAAGACAGGGGCGTACTAGGGGAGGGGACGAGCTCGCCCCCCCCCCTTATGCGTGCCCCCTCTGAGGGGGGGACTCATGGGGGGGGGGAACTTTTAATATTACATCTTCCTCAGACAATCTACATTCTACATTGTATTGCATTGCACTCACCCAAACTAACAGATTAAAAAAAGAATTAAAATATATTCTGATTTACAACAATGCCCTTTAAAGCTTTGTCTGATCAAGTATTTCATTAAAAATCCATGTTTCCTATTTTGAAAACTGAATATTTTAATTTGTGATTTCTCTACAAAAATGACTCGCGCATTTCTTGCTTCAGAAACGATGGAGAAATGAAGGTTTCAAAGGTACATCGGACATGCCACTCTATAAATGGAGGGTCACTTGAAATTGTGCATGTACTCCATTTAAGTATAATTACATCGTATAGAAAAAAATGCTTTAAAATCTCACTTTTTGCCCTTAACTAAAAAAGTTTCATTAAAAAAAGCTTTAATCAATACTGCCTTCAGTGTATAAATATATGTTTGATATCATATTTTATTATACAATATATCAATCCTATGAAAATGTAGTCATTTTTCTAAAAACGTTTCCATCTATTGTTTTCATCCCTTGAAGCTTACACCACAGTATTTAGAGGGATTGCCTGATTTTGTGCCCCCCCCCCCCCGGCAACATTGTGCGGACCCTTAAGAAAATTACATAAATTTAAGTTTACATAATTAAAAAAAAAGGTATCAATATTTTTTTCCAAAAAGGGGTTTTTAATGAGGAGGGCACAATGTTGCTAAGGGGGGAGGGAATTTTTTTGGCGAGCTGACGCACGTTAAATGTGCCCCCCCTACACAAATGCCCTTGCACGCCCCTGTACAAAGAGAAGATGCTCGGAGATTGAGTCACAATTAAAAAAAAATGAAATAGAGGATGGGTGTGAAGCCACTAAAAGCCTAGTAGTAGTAAAAGTTATATTTTATATTTTCATATTTAACAAGTCAAAATACTAATAGTTGCAAAGATATAGTGATTGAAAACCTTAGGTTTTAAAGATATTGGGTTTAGAAAACCCAATATTTGTGCTAATTACTCAATTTGATCGACTTAAGATCTCAAAAATTTGTTATTTCCAATTTTGCTTTTTCTTACAAGTGTTTCTGGTTCAAAAACAATGAATGAAACTCTTAAAATTTAACTTAGAGAAACGACGATACCTCCACAATATTGATCAAGCAAGAGTTTAAATGGTACCTCCACAATATTGATGAAGCAAGAGTTTAAATGGTACTGTTGTTCAAGGTTACAATTGATATGACAGTCCACTGAAAAGATTTAAGATTCTAATATTATCAAATTAATTTGATGTATATATTATCTAATGAATTATAAATATAATACTAGGCTTTTAGGGCACATTTTAAAACAAAACAAATAAAAAAAGTTCGCGGATTTTATAAAAATAATACGCAGATTTTATAAAATAATTCGTGGATTTTTAAATTTAATGAAAATCGAATTTTGCAGTTGCAGGAGGCAAATTTTTGAAAGGGGAATGTCCACATATCCATTCAAAGGGTGGCGGGGTTTTCTAACTTCGTCTTAGAGATTTCTCTCTGATTTTTTGCATGTAGGCCTAAAATTTGGTCTAGTTTTTAATCAAAAACCAACGTGGGGGAAAAATAATTTTTCCTCTGATTTTTCCCGCATTTTTCAGACATTTTTCAAAAACTTTGAGATATGTACATGTACCGTCTAAAGTCATCATTATTGGGTCGGGGAACTCAATTCAGGACTCTAAATTGCATTTCCCCCTCTCCTTATACCATTTCCCCCAATTTCCGGCATTTTCCCCCTCCTAAAGGCCAAATAAGCTAAATGTTATACATAATTAAATATTGACGTTTTAAATGTATTTTATATAATGTGTGTATGATTTACATAGTTCATTAATCTATTTTGTTAAAGTTTACAAATGTTTATATAATAATCCTCATCATCGAACTTAAATATAAGTTAATATTATCATGTTTATTAAGAATGGTTTTCTTAGTTATATATATATATATATGCTTAATCTTTTGAATAGTATAATAATATACCTAATATATAGATATATATCACGATTTTTTTCAAATGGAAATAAATCCAATATTTATTTGTAAAATTGAAAATCCGCAAAACCTATTTGTGAAAATCTACAAAACATCTACTGAATAAGGAGTACGAGAAAGGGCGAAATTGCAACTGGTGAGTATTAATAAAGGGTAATACAGAACATATTATATTAAAATCAAAGGATATATATAAGTTTTCTATTGTTGTTGTATCTTAAAATGAAAGCTTTTCTTAAGACGGATTAAGTCGGATCAAGGAATTTCGGTACTGTTTGCTCCAGGCAAGGTCGAAGCAACAAGAACAGGGATTCAACCCATTCTACCAGGAGATTCAGGATTGTTTTACTCCAGGCAAGGTCGGAGCAACAAGAGAAGAGATCCAACCCATTGTACCAGGAGTTTCAGGACTGTTTTGCCCCAGGTAAAATGGGACCAAGGAGAGAAGAGATCTAACCCGTTCTACCAGGAGTTTCAGGACTGTTTTGCTCCAGGCAAGGTCGGAGCAATGAGAAAAGAGATTCAACCTGTTCTACAGGATTTTCGGGAGTTTTTCCTCCAGGCAATTTCGGAGTAACAAGAAAAGAGATTCAACCCATTGTACCAGGAGTTTTAGGACTGTTTTGCTCCAGGCAAGGTCGAAGCAACGAGAGAAGAGATCCAACTCACCTACCAGGAGTTTTAGGACTGTTTTGCTCCAGGCAAGGTCGAAGAAACGAGAAAAGAGATCCAACTCACCTACCGGGAGTTTTAGGATTTTTAACTCCAGGCAAGGTCGAAGCAACGAGAGAAGAGATCCAACTCACCTACTAGGAGTTTTAGGATTGTTAACTCCAGGCACAAGAGTGGGAGTTTCAGGATACAGGATACAGGATACAGGATACAGTATACAGGATACAGGATACAGGATACAGGATACAGGATACGAGAGGAGAGTTCCGACCCATTGTCCAGGTATTTTAGGACTGTTTTGCAAATTGGATCAAGGAGAGAAGAGATCTAACCTGGAGTTAAAATCATAATTTAAAGGTCAAACATGTACCCAAAGTTAAAGTTATGTTTTCAAAATGGTTATTTAAAGAAAAATAATGATATCTATATCTTCCACATTTATGTTAAAAAATTGTGGAGATCTTTATCTATACTGAACAGTTGACGGTTTATGCAGCAAAAGAAAAGCAAGAATATTGATAAAATTGAACAAAGGAGTTGGTCACTCAGCATCAAAATATAAAATCCTTTAATCCTTAAATCCTTCAATCCTTCAACTTTTCAATCCTTCAATCCTTCAATCCTTTAATCCTTCAATCCTTAAATCCTTCAATTCTTCAATCCTTCAATCCTTCAATCCTTCAATCCTTCAATCCTTCAATCCTTCAACTTTTCAATCCGTCAATCCTTCAATCCTTTAATCCTTCAATCCTTTAATCCTTTAATCCTTCAATCCTTCAATCCTTCAATCCTTCAACTTTTCAATCCTTCAATCCTTCAATCCTTTACTCCTGCAATCCTTCAATCCTTCAATCCTTCAATCCTTCAATCCTTTAATCCTTCAATCCTTCAATCCTTCAATCCTTCAATCCTTCAATCCTTCAATCCTTCAATCCTTTAATCCTTCAATCCTTCAATCCTTCAATTTATGAATTCTTGAATCCTTAAATCCTTCAATCCTTCAATCCTTAAATCCTTCAAACCTTTCATTTTTCAATCCTTCAATCCTTCAATCCTTCAATCCTTCAATTCTTCAATCATTCAATCCGTAAATCTCTCAAACCTTCAATCCTTCAATCCTTCAATCCTTCAATCCTTCAATCCTTTAATCCTTCAATTCTTCAATCCTTCAATCTTTCAATCCTTCAATCCTTCAATCCTTCAATTCTACAATCCTTCAATCCTTCAATCCTTCAATCCTTCAATCCCTCAATCCTTCAATCCTTCAATCCTTCAATTCTTTAATCCTTCAACTCTTCAATCCATCACTCCTTCAATCCTTCAATCTAATTCAATCCTTGAATCCTTGAATCCTTGAATCCTTGAATCTTTGAATACTGGAATACTGGATTTCTTACCTTTTTCTTGATACTTTTGCCAGTTTTGTTGGTTTAATACTGATTTAGTATTTTTCCTGTCCGTTCCTAAACTTTAAATGTCCGTCGTATTTTAGTCGAGTTTAAATGTCGTCTTTTCTATCATACTCTCTGAGTCTACTCGAGAACCCGACAACGCAACCTGAATCACTCAGCAGCGTTGAGTGTACACGGGGGTTGTCCACAGTAACCCCGTCGTGAATGTAAAGGCAGGTATAAATGTATATACACACAGTGTCTACTAGTGTCTACTATATCTAGCGAATAGCACAGATTAAAAAATCACACATGAAACTGGCAACGTGTAGAAATGTGAAGTGTGAATTGTTAACAAAACAGAATTTAGTGAATTCAAATTACAAATAAATTTGTAAACTCAATGGAAGAAGAATAAAAAATGATGGAAATATTTAAAAGTAAAAAATAAATGTTTAAGGTAATATTTTCTTTTTTCTTTTTCTTTTTATTATTTTCTTTACTTGGTTTGCAGTATAGACTTGGTGGGGCCAGGACTTTTTTTATAAGTTGATATTTACAGGTTGACATTCACATGGGTTGATATCAGGGGCAGCTCTTTGAAAAGGGGGGTCAAACTTGCTTGGCTCCTATAATTCACAAATAACACTGATCCACATTATTTCTAAATCGTGAAGGAACAGGGTGTCCCACAAAACATGACAGTTGGTGAATAGTTTTGAAGAGATAATAATGATAAATATTTCATGGCATCCATAATATATTAAAATTGATTTCTAGGTAAAATATATTTGAGTAATTTTTTTAAAATAGTATAGTAGTATACATTCATGTAAAAATCTTTGAAGATAAGAAAGGAATTGAGTATTTGCCACAAACTTTAACTTTCTAATCTCAATATATTTGCAACCTGTTGAGGTAAACATTTGATATTTTAAATTTAGATTTAAAGATCAAACATAATTCAAAGTCTAGTGATATTGGGTTGCAAAGATAAAGAGCTTAGAAAATTATAGTTTGTGTCAAAGGCTCAATTTCTTTATAAAATACAAGCTTGTTAACCCAGTGTTGCCCAGGTTACTCTTAGTTACTCTAGCCGTTTACCCGCACATGGTCGTAAATTACGATGTTAGTTACTGTTTGTTTCTCATTTTGAAAGTCGACCCACTGAACTTTGAATCTCAAAACCAAGCTGAGAAGATTTTTGTGTCTCTCCCGAGTTCCCCAAACAAGATTTGAGGCAATTTGGTCCAGACTTGCCTAAGTTATGATCGGACAAACAAACAAACAAACAAACAGAGCATACAACTTTATATATAGAGTACTTTAAAACAGGGGACACCAGGGGAATGGGTAGAAATATATAACTAATAAAATATATTATATTTCTATGTTTATTGTCATAATATATTAGTTGCTCAATGAACTGCATAAGTACAATATTTTATAAAGATATTCATTTGTTAATGTTTGTACATCACATAGAACAGATTATATATTTCATTTTTCTGTCCTTCTCTCAACCCTATCAAGGTTAGGGGGGTCTAAATCTATGTGTAACCTCTGACCTCACATTTGACCTTTCTGTTATTGAAGTTGAAAGAGTCAAGCTCTAAAATATAAAGAAAGGTAAACCACAGATCAAAAATTTTTTGGTGTTTTAATAGATTTCATTTAAAGGGTCCTTGTTTAAAATGCATGTTCTATTACATCGTCAGACTTTGACCTCCAAATATTAATGATCTCCGGAGGTCAAAATTTAGAATCAGTGAAAATGGGTCATGTTATGTATAAAATTATATGTTTTTGGTCATGGTAACATGGCCCATTCTCAGACATTTTCAAGTTTAATTCGTTTAAATAAACTATCATTTCATTTGTTTTCACAATGGGGTGTCTTCACAGTTTACGGTATAAAAGATCAAAAGTAAAACCATCCAAAAAGTAAACAACTTTTACAGGTTGATATTTACAGGTTGATATTTACAGGTTGATATTTACAGGTTGATAATTACAGGTTGATATTTACAGATTGACTTCTACAGATTGATATTTACAGAATAATATTTACAGGTTGATATTTACAGGTTGATATTTACAGGTTGATATTTACAGGTTGATTTCTACAAATTGATTTTTACAGGTTGATATTTACAGGTTGATATTTACAGGTCGATATTTACAGGTCGATATTTACAGGTTGATAATTACAGGTTGATATTTATAGGTTGATATTTAAAGGTTGATATTTACAGGTTGATATTTACAGGTTGATATTTACAGATTGATTTCTTCAGATTGATAGTTACAGAATAATATTTACAGGTTGATTTTTACAGGTTTAGATATTTACAGGTTGATATTTACAGGTTTATATTTATATGTTGATATTTACAGTTTGATATTTATAGGTTGATATTTACAGGTTGATATTTACAGGTTGATATTTACAGGTTGTTATAGACGAGTTTCACATCTAAGGTTTACATTTGAATTTGAAAGTTGATGAAATACTTTTTATGCAAAAATACGTGGAGAGGTGAAGTGGATATTTCTTTTACAGTAACTCGAGTTTTAAGTCTTCTTTAAAATTCTAAATTGACAAAATGTGTTTTTTAAAAATTTACAAAAAGTTACGAAGTGTATTGTAAATAAAACACTATGTTACTTTATTATATTATATTAGGTAATAAAAGGTAGTAAATTTTTAATCTGGGTCAAACAGTTAAAAATTCAAAAAGATAGGTTAGTAAAAGTATTCAAAACTTAAGTGTTTGTAAATGGTCTGTTTTTCATATCAATATTTTTAGTTACTATTATTGATCACTGGAATTAGTCTTATTTATAAAGACAACTTTTCATATTTTATTATATATGACACATGATGTCATTGAAACATGATAATTTCATCAGCCCGTTGTTACTGAAAAAAACGTTTGAATAGTGTCTATATGCAAAGGTATCCTACCTTTCCGCTGAAGTTATAAAGCGATAAATCGGCTATAACTAACTACTAGGCTGTCAAGTTTACCCTGAAATTATCCAAATAAGTGAACTCCTACTTTGGGGGTGGATACGTTTTCAGAATTTAAAGTAAAAATTATACAGTAATGTCGTCTTTTCAATAATAATTCTAGAAAATCTGCGAAAATCTTTGTGAATTATGAGAAACCAGAATAATGAGATAATAGAAACTAATAATTGAACAAGATTACTTATTTTCGATGATAAGATTAGTTTTTATTTTCTCAACATGTTCCTGTACNAACAGTTGGTGTCTAGTGTACGGTGTACAGTGTACAGTACAACAGTTGGTGTCTAGTGTACGGTGTACCATGTACAGTACACAGTTGGTGTCTAGTGTACGGTGTACAGTGTACAGTACAGCAGTTGGTGTCTAGTGTACGGTGTACAGTGTACAGTACAGCAGTTGGTGTCTAGTGTACGGTGTACAATGTACAGTATAACAGTTGGTGTCTAGTGTACGGTGTACCATGTACAGTACAACAGTTGGTGTCTAGTGTACGGTGTACCATATACAGTACACAGTTGGTGTCTAGTGTACGGTGTACAGTGTACAGTACAACAGTTGGTGTCTAGTGTACGGTGTACAATGTACAGTATAACAGTTGGTGTCTAGTGTACTGTGTACAGTGTACAGTATAACAGTTGGTGTCTAGTGTACGGTGTACAGTGTACAGTACAACAGTTGGTGTCTAGTGTACGGTGTACCATGTACAGTACAACAGTTGGTGTCTAGTGTACGGTGTACAGTGAACAGTTGGTGTCTAGTGTACGGTGTACAGTGTAAGTATTCACTGTAATTCCGCCGAATGTTCACGATGTACTGTCAAATGCCTTTGAACTGAACTTTCGTACATAAGAATGTTAACCAACGTACTTCATGCAGTACTAGTTAGGGAACCCAGCGCTGCCCAGATTACTAAAAATTGTTTAACCGCACTTGATCGATTTTACCGGGAAACTAAATTTTCGCTATTAAAGTCAACCCACTCAGAGTCTTAAAACCAAGCTAAGAACATTCCCCGTCCCGTGGATCTTCCGAGTTCCCCAATCAAAATCGGTCCAGGGGTTCCAGAGTTATGGTCGGACAAACAAACAGACAAACAGAGATTACACAACTTTTTATTTATAGATATTGTGTACTGCATGCAGTTTTCAATGTAGAGAAATAAATCATTTCACAAGAAACTGGCTTTTTGAATAAGAAATACAAGGAAGCAAGGATGTAATGCAAGGAAAGTTATTTCAGAAGTGTTCGCATCTTTTGTACTGCAGTGTACTGTTTCTGGGCGGTAATGTAAACACAAGACAGATATTACAGCCTGACAAGGGATCCATCTTTCACATAAAAAATCAATGACATATTCTGGTCATTGGAAACTATTATGTGAATTAACAAAATTATCAAATTTAATGCTTTTAACCTCCTCGGATACTAAACGAACACTAATATATCTATTCTTGTTTACAAATTCCGCCCAAAGAGAACTGGTTTCAATATGTACGCAGAGTATACACGACCGCAATTAACTTTCTTTGCATTATAACCTTGCAGGGAAGGATGCCTTTGGACAGTGGAAATACAGTGTACGTACGTTAGTAAATAACAGAAGATCTGCAGTACATTAAGAAAGCAATACATTTAGAAAATCTGCAGTACATTTAGAAGATTTACAGTACATTTAGAAGATTTGCAGTACATTTAGAAGATTTTTAGTACAGTTAGAAGATTTTTATTACATTTAGAAGATATGCAGTACATTTAGAAGATATGCAGTACATTTAGAAGATCTGCAGTACATTTAGAAGTTTTTTGTAGATACTAATTGTTTTGATCCACTTCTATATTTATTTAAATAATAAGAAAAGAAAATAAGTATTCAAAACTGTTCTAACATCTAAGTGGAAAAATGTGTTTGACTGTTCTAACTTCTATGTGGAAAAACGTGTTTGACTGTCCTAACATCTAAGTGGAAAAACATTTTTGACTGTTCTAACTTCTAAGTTGAAAAACGTTTTTGACTGTTCTAACTTCTAGGCGGAAAAACGTTTATGACTGTCCTAACTTATAAGTGGAAAAATGTGTTTGACTGTTCTAACTTCTAAGTGGAAAAACGTGTTTGACTGTCCTAACTTCTAAGTGGTAAAACGTGTTTGACTGTCCTAACATCTAAGTGGAAAAACGTTTTTGACTGTTCTAACTTCTAAGTTGAAAAACGTTTTTGATTGTTCTAACTTCTAAGCGGAAAAATGTGTTTGACTGTCCTAGCATCTAAGTTGAAAAACGTTTTTGACTGTTCTAACTTCTAAGTTGAAAAACGTTTTTGACTGTCCTAACTTATGAGTGGAAAAATGTGTTTGACTGTTCTAACTTCTAAGTGGAAAAACGTGTTTGATTGTCCTAACTTATAAGTGGAAAAACGTGTTTGACTGTCCTAACATCTAAGTGGAAAAACGTTTTTGACTGTCCTAACTTATAAGTGGTAAAACGTTTTTGACTGTTCTAACTTCTAAGCGGAAAAACGTTTTTGACTGTCCTAACTTATAAGTGGAAAAATGTGTTTGACTGTTCTAACTTATAAGTGGAAAAACGTGTTTGACTGTCCTAACTTATAAGTGGAAAAACGTGTTTGACTGTCCTAACATAAAAGTGGAAAAACGTGTTTGACTGTTCTAACTTATAAGTGGAAAAATGTGTTTGACTGTTCTAACTTCTAAGTGGAAAAACGTGTTTGAATGTCCTAACTTATAAGTGAAAACGTGTTTGACTGTCCTAACTTCTAAGTGGAAAAATGTGTTTGACTGTCCTAACTTATAAGTGGAAAAACGTGTTTGACTGTTCTAACTTCTAAGTGGAAAAACGTGTTTGACTGTCCTAACATCTAAGTGGAAAAACGTTTTTGACTGTTCTAACTTCTAAGTTGAAAAACGTTCTTGATTGTTATAACTTCTAAGTGGAAAAACGTTTTTGACTGTCCTAACTTATAAGTGGAAAAATGTGTTTGACTGGCCTAACTTATATGTGGAAAAACGTGTTTGACTGTCCTAACTTATAAGTGGAAAAACGTGTTTGACTGTCCTAACTTATAAGTGGAAAAACGTGTTTGATTGTTCTAACTTCTAAGTGGAAAAACGTGTTTGACTGTTCTAACATCTAAGTGGAAAAACGTGTTTGACTGTCCTAACTTATAAGTGGAAAAACGTGTTTGACTGTTCTAACTTGTAAGTGGAAAAATGTGTTTGACTGTTCTAACTTCTAAGTGGAAAAACGTGTTTGACTGTCCTAACATCTAAGTGGGAAAACGTGTTTTACTGTCCTAACATCTAAGTGGAAAAACGTTTTTGATTGTTCTAACTTCTAAGTTGAAAAACGTTTTTGACTGTTCTAACTTCTAAGCGGAAAAACGTTTTTGACTGTCCTAACTTATAAGTGGAAAAATGTGTTTGACTGTTCTAACTTTTAAGTGGAAAAACGTGTTTGACTGTCCTAACTTACAAGTGGAAAAACATGTTTGACTGTCCTAACTAATAAGTGGAAAAACGTGTTTGACTGTCCTAACTTATAAGTGGAAAAACGTGTTTGACTGTCCTAACTTATAAGTGGAAAACCGTTGTTCGGAAAAAATCTCGATGTTTCTTATTTTTAATCAGAAAAAATGGTGTCCTGAATAATAACAGCTAAAGGTTAAAATCCTAAGAGGCTAGTTTTAAATATATTAAAATTTCTGTTAAATCTATATGTTTTACGATCGTTGACATTTTTCATATTTTATCTATACAACGAATTATTTAAATGTTAAAGGGTTTAACTTTTTATAATAATAATTGTCTCTAGTCTTTTGTAGCTTCTGAAACCCAAGTTGTGAAAATTAAGGTTTTAGTAGATGTTGAGTTTTTGCCAAAAACTCAAATGTTTTAATTCCCTTATCTTAGCAACCTGACGTTGTAAACCTTTGATATTTCAAACTTAGCCTATTTGATATAATGATGTAGAGTTTATGGCAAAAATTCATTTTCTTTGGAGAAATATTTGTTAATATTTTCAATTGAAATCGATTGATTTATTTAGCAAGTACAAAACTGATCAATTTATCAATTTGTTTATAAATTTTTCAATTTGTTGAGAAATTGATTAATGATTGATAAATTGAATAATGTTTGATAAATTGATTAATGATTCATAAATTGATTAATATTTGATAAAATGGTGAATGGTTGATATGATTAATGATTTATTAATTTGATAAATGGTTGATAAATTGATTAATAATTTGTTTATGAATTGATTAATGGTTGAGAACCATTACGTTGATGAATTATTTAATTTTGTAAACAATTCATTCATTAAATTGTAATTAGTTAGGTTCTTTAAAAATTTGATTTATTGATTGATAAATTTGTTATTTAGATGGAGATTGATGAGATTTATCATGAGATTGGGGAATCTGGAAAACAGCAAATAAAATATGGTGCTGTGCTGTTTCTCCTCAAGGTTAGTAAAACAGATAATGAAATATGGTGCTATGCTGTTTCTCCTAAAGGTTAGTAAAACTGTAAATGAAACATGGTGCAGTACTGTTTCTACTCAAGAATAATAAAACAGTAAATTAATTAGGGAGCTGTGCTGTTTCTACTCAAGAATTATAAAACAGTAACTCAAATATGGTGCTGTGCTGTTTCTTCTTAAGGTTAGTATACCATTAAATCAAATATGGTGCATTGCTGTTTCTCCATAAGGTTAGTAAAACAGATAAACGAAATATGGTGGTAATTTCCTAGAAAGCGATTTTTGGAACCCCCCCCCGGGCCCCTCCCCCTCCTTTCAATTTTGTACATGGATCTGAAATGTAAGACATTTGGCCGCAGCGCTCCGCCCAGAAAGTGTCTTAACCCAACCTAACCCTAAATAAATAATATTTAATTGAAAATTGTTGAAAAAGTGGTCATGTACAAAATTGATAGGAGGGGGGGGGGGGGGCGGGGGTCCATAATCGTTCTCTAGGACAGACCCAATATGGTGAGGTGCTGTTTCTTCTCAAGAATAATAAATCAGCAAATCACATATGGTGCTGTGCTGTTTCTCCTCAAGGTTAGTAAAACAGATAATAAAGTATGGTGCAGTGCTGTTTCTTCTCAAGGTTAGTAATACAGATAATGAAATATGGTGCAGTGCTGTTTCTCCTCAAGGTTAGTAAAACAGATAATAAAATATGGTGCTGTGCTGTTTCTTCTCAAGGTTAGTAAAACAGATAATGAAATATGGTGCTGTGCTGTTTCTTCTCAAGGTTAGTAAAGCAGATAATGAAATATGGTGCAGTGCTGTTTCTCCTCAAGGTTAGTAAAAAATTAAATCAAATATGGTGCTGTGCTGTTTCTCCTCAAGGTTAGTAAAACAGATAATCAAACATGGTGCTGTGCTGTTTCTTCTCAAGGTTAGTAAAACATTAAATCAAATATGGTGCTGTGCTGTTTCTTCTCAAGGTTAGTAAAACTGTAAATCAAATATTGTGCTGTGCTGTTTCTTCTCAAGGTTAGTAAAACTGTAAATCAAATATGGTGCTGTGCTGTTTCTTCACAAGGTTAGTAAAACAGATAATCAAATATCAAAAATTGGAAAAACAATCTAAAAACGATTGTTACAACACGTTCTGTTTGCATCTTTGTTGGATCGTTCTTGCAGTTTGTTTTGGACTAGTCAAAATTTGACACACTTTAACATAGGCAAATGGTTAGAAGAAGAAAGTTAGAAATTATTTGCTGCTCTTGCACCGTGCCAAATTTCGACCATGAAAGAAAAGGGAAAATCGAACCAACTGAAAGCAAATCACTATTGATGTTCTTCGAAGACATTGGAACAATAAATTTTTCTTTATATTTTAGGTATACACTCCTTTTATCATCCTGCAGTACACATTTGTAGCCAGGCCTACACAATTTCAGTGCTACAGGTAGGTTTTCTGGAACTAACACGAACAATATTTCATTATTTGTCCAGAAATAATAATAAATAAATGAGTTATTTTAGAAAAAGACTTATGAATAAGCTTTAAGTGTTTCTTGCGTTACCAGGCATAAGACTGGGGACCTGAAGGTTCAAGAAATTTACGCTAGGTGTCTCGGATCGTTCAACTAAACAAGCCAAATTTCCTCCAATGAATTTTTAAAAAGATTTGTTCTTATTTTGTTGTAAAACAGTTATTTTCTGGTTTCAAAACTATTTTGGGAATAAATAATCTTCCATGAAAATACTAGAAATTTAAAGACTAAATAATTAATTATGGTAACCTATAGTTTACAGTTATATAGGTATAATAGGACCCTCATTATTTCAGTTTTAATTGTATTTTAAATACATTTTGTTTTAAAAATTTAAATATATGTAAGCCCAATTTAGCAAAGACAGGATAATATGTGGACCACACCTATTTCTCGTCCGAACCACACAGCTATTTCTCGTCCGGACCACACCTATTTCTCGTCCGGACCACACCTATATATTTCGTCCGAACCACACCTATTTTTCGTCCGGACCACACCTATATATTTCGTCCGAACCACACCTATATTTAGTTTGGAAATGATGTTTTCTTATTTTACTCCTAAACTACAACTTTTAGGTGATAGTGCGCTGGGACTATTATGATCTAAAACCAAAAAACTACATTTTTTTTATTTAAGGATCGGTTTTAATTTGCATGAGGGATTGTAAAACAAAGATTATTTTCATGAATTGTTTTATGCCTACTGTACCTTCAAAATATGTTCTTTTATAAATAAAATATTAATAAAATGGTTTTAAAAGATAAAAACTGTCAGCTCTGTCATTGATGATCAGTTAATGCCACTCAACAGGGGCGGACATAAGGATTCTGTAGGGGGGGG
>NW_019397875.1:7527-15973 GCF_000591075.1 Eurytemora carolleeae | reverse complement strand
GGGGGGGGGGTAAATAACCCCAATAACCCCCCTTATGGCCGCCACTGCCACTCAATTAATGAAAACTCACTTAAAATATCGTGTATATTCCCTTTTATATTTTTTAACATTTTTAGAGGTGAAGAAGTTCTTGAAAATCATTGTTTTGAGAACAAAGTGTCAGTTTGTACAAACCTAACTTATTCAGGAATAGTCTTGATTATTTTTATGTTTAAGGGTTTCCCTCAAGGAAGGAGACTAGGACGACGTGAAACTCTTGAAATGTAGCGATCACATGAGCTCATGGGTGTCCGCCCCGAGACTTTAAATGTTATAATTAAAAAATCCAAGCAAGCTTACAGTTTATACATTTAATAAAAAGACAGAATACATTCTGTAAGTCGTCTCTGAAGTCTCATCGAAATGTCGAGGTTCTCTATATTTTTCACTAGACAAATTCAGATTCAGAATTTTTTTACCCCTAGGCTTAGTACGTCAATATAATTCACCAAAACCATACTGCAGTCCTTCAATTATCATACAGGGAAATTTTCATCTTTCTAAACATCCCAACGAATGATTTGACAGGTTCTTTAAGAATTTAAGAGTTTTACGAAGAAGAATATATATTTCCCCCCTGTCTTTTCAATTTTTCATCATGACTTCAAAGGCATCTAAATTTGAAAGTAATATTGCAATAACTTAAAACATTTGAAAACAAAATTATATTTATGTTTTTTTAGATTGAACTGCCTTTGACTTTCATTTGACGCTTCCTAAAAATAAATCCATCAATATCTCAACTTGCTATTCAAAATAATTCTGTAAATAAGTCTGCTCCATTATTGCAAGTATTTCACATGATGTAGTTCACTGTACAATTACATTCTAAGTTATGTAAGTTCATATTTAAATAATCAAAACTATTGTATAAGAGAGAACTATTGTAGCTGAGTGGGATCTCGTTTGTGACAGGTCTGAAAATAGTAGTTTTTGGGATACACGTTTTTTGGGTGAAATTTTTTCTCGTTTTTTAATTGGTTAAGGTCTGAAGGCATGGCGAGCTTCAAGAACCAACCGAAAAAAATATAACACTAATTATATCAAAGTTCACAAAGCACAATGCTAAAAAACCTAATTACTCGGTTAAAACTCTAATTTGCACATCCTTATATCTTTGCAACCTGATGTCTTTTGATACTTCAAACTATACATTCTTCTAGATAAAATAGTTCACCCATCAGGTTGCAAAGTTATAGAACTTAGAAAACTAGAATTTGAGTCAAGTAAGCAGGTTCCTGTGTTATGGAATAAAAGTTAATTAGCATCAAGGTTATAATGCAAGGAAAGTTAATTGCAGTTGCGTATACTCTGCGTACATATTGAAAACAGTTCTCTCTGGGCGGAAACAAGAATAGATGCATTAGTGTTCGTTTAGTATCCGAGGAGGATAAAAGCATTAAATTTTGATAATTTTGATAATTCACATAATAGTTCCATATGACGGATCCCATGTCTGGCTGTGATATCCGTCTTGTGTTTACATTATACCGCCCAGAGACAGTACACTGCAGTTCAAAATATGCGTACACCTCCGAAATAACTTTCCTTGCATCATAACCTTGGCTAACATAAAATTTATTCATAAAATTTATATGAAAGCTGGAGACGATTCAAATAACACTTTTAATAAATTTTGAAATTACTGATCAAAATCCAATTTACAACTACTTTATTCTTGAAAATTATTAGGAGTAATGTTTAGCTATATTTTATAAGTTTATAAAAAAGATTTTTTTATAAATATTCGGCAGTTTTAATATGTAAAAGAAATCCAAACTAAAATGTTAAATTATTTGTAAATTCAATCCTGTATAAAATGCTACAAGTAATGTATGTATGTCCTCAATACACTGCTGTCCTATAGATATAACACTCCAATTTCTTATAATATAAACTTGTAGAAAGGGCCCTAGGTCAAGTTTTACATATAAACAATATTTTTCTATGGATTTCAGGAAATCCGCGAAAATATTAAAAAATTCCGCGAGGATTTCTTCAGTGTACATAAAACTGGACATTGAGTCCCCTAAATCTAATGAAGAATATTTTGTTTAGGAACTGGATGGGGAAAGCTACAATGTCCACCTTAATGTTAGGATTCCTAATTGGTGCCATAGTTTTGGGTGCTCTAGCTGATAAAATAGGAAGGTAAAAAATAATACCATAAAACCTCATGTACTGGAGAGCAAAACTCGAGTTTAAGTCGAGTTAACCCCGTGAATTTGTTTGCTGGGTTTTAACGCATTTATTTTTTTTAAATTTTCATGAAACATTAACTAGCACAAGGTATACAAGGCTGAAAGTGTAATTTCAAGTGACCTTCCATACAAAGATGACAATACCGGATTCACAACAGTACACTTAAAAGCGTTTAAATAATTAGATATCAACATTTAGAACTTTTAAAATTGATTTCACCCAGGGTTTCTCTGTAAAAGTGACTTTTCCTTTTCCACTGCAGGAAAAGAATTATCAAACCTAAACACTATTAAACCTATAAAAACGACCATATCTCCCACGTAATTGATCAGATAAAGGTATCAAGGGTACTGTTGTGATACAGGCTTTGACATCTTTACATTGTTGATGCCTGCCCTAGTTTATATAGAACTGATAATAGCAAGGAAGAAAACATATTTGGCTACTTAATTTTGAAAATTAGTTTTTTAATCAATTCTGTTCAAATCACCTAGAAACAATAAATGTTTTTTTTTAGAAAATCTAGTTTACTGATTACTCTTTGTGGAGTCCTAGTCTGTAATGGTATCTCAGCAATCACCACGGAATACAGTGTTTATGTTTTTGCAAGGTAAACAAACTGGTTTTGTACTGCACTGTTTACATTATTGCAAGGTAAACAAATTGGTTTTGTACTGCACTGTTTACATTATTGCAAGGTAAACAAACTGGTTTTGTACTGCACTGTTTACATTATTGCAAGGTAAACCAAACTTGTTTTGTACTGCAATGTTTACATTATTGCAAGGTTAACACACTTGTTTTGTACTGCACTGTTTACATTATTGCAAGGTAAAAAAACTGGTTTTGTACTGCACTGTTTACATTATTGCAAGATAAACAAACTTGTTTTGTTCTTCTGTTTCAGATTCATGGTTTTTTTCAATATTAAAATTCTCCTGTTTCAGATTCATGGTTGGGTTTTCAATATTAAAATACAGTGTTGAATTATTAACAAAGGAACAATTATTACTCGCCTTAAACTCAATTTTTCTAATCTTCATTTTTTGCCTGATTTAACAGATCTTTGATATGTCAAGTTAGAAATTGTGCCTGAAAAAATAGGTATATCTTGAAATATGAAAAGTTTACACCGGCAGGCTGTAAAGATATATTAATTAGACAATTCAATTTGTTTGAAAATAAAATGTATTTTTACACGAAATTAAACCGAATAGAGGGGAGAAAGATCACGCAACCTGAAGGTCAATACAGAAAACTCCTTCTGAGCTCATGATTTAAAAAATTCGGGAAATCATGGCTTGGGTCCAAGCTGTTGTTGGGCCTTATTTACATCTTGAGCTTTCGGATTCAAACTGCATCTTATTTTCCACAGAGTTGATTTCAAAAAACCGGTTTAATATACTATTTGACGGATTTTCATGTTTGGAATCGAGCCGAAAATCTTGCAGCTGTCAATCACGTGACACAAGCTGTCGTCAGAGTTACTTTGTTGCAATACATTGGTTTTGCAGGATTTTGAAATCGGAGCCTCGATTCTAACCAAAGTTTTAACAATTTGACCTGGTTTTAACATGTTGACCTGCCCCAGTGAATTAGTTGGAGCCAGGTACAGAGGTCTTTACGGGATAACCGTCATGGGAGCTTATCCAATAGGTATAGAGATGGCCATCGTTTTCGTTTAAAATTAAAATTTTTAAAATTGTTCAAAACATTTTTAATGATTAAACAATTTTACTGAACAAGTAATTTTACGGAATGAAGGATTTTACTGAGTGAACGATCTTGCTGAACAAACGATCTCACTGAACAAACGAACTCACTGAACAAACGATCTCGCTGAACAAACGATCTCGCTGAATAAACGAACTCACTTAACAAATGGTCTCACTGAATAAACGAACTCACTTAACGAATGATCTCACTGAATGTACAATTTTATAATGAGTGAACGTTTAAAAGATTGAATTCAATATTTTTCTGAATGACTGAAAAAAGACCGCAAGAAAATAAAAAAAGCAAAACGTGGCCATCTCTAAAATAGGAATAATGCTGATGACCGGACTAGCTGTAATCATTCAGGCAATAGGACACATTTTCATATCCAAGCTTCCCTTTGTTTCCAAATTTAATTTGTTAAATCAATTGACCTGAAGCATTTTCTAGATTACGGACATTTTTTAGAAATTAGGAATTATGATCAAATTTTAAGGATTTTATGGATTTTATCCTCTATATCCATTCATGTTTGATTTTATCCTCTATATCCATTCATGTTTGATTTTATCCTCTATATCCATTCATGTTTGATTTTATCCTCTATATCCATTCATGCTTGATATAATTACTGGATATAATTACTGGATATAATTACTAAGTGAATTTTGATTGTTATTATTGTTTCCTGTGATTATAACAATCTTGCATTTTATTTCTTAATCCTAAAAATTAAAGAGAATATTATAGGGTTTCCAGCGAGCAAAACATTTAGCGAAAATTTTCGGTCGCGTTTCGCAAATTTGTTCGCGAACATAAATGAAGCGAAATTACGCGGTAATTTTTTCTTATAAATGCGAAAATTTCGCGAAATGCGAAAATTTGACAAAAATGTGAAATATTTTCGCAAAATGCGAAAATTTTGTGAAAACCATGAGCTTAAGAGCTGCAACATTTAACATTTTGTGTTTATCCATCAATTTGGCTCGCGGAAAATGAGCTGTATTCTCTAAAATTTGCATTAAATTTTTTTTTGGGCAATTTCCGTTTTTTGGCATAATTTCCATTTTTTCGAGAAATTTTTGCATTTTTTGCGAAATTTCCGCATTATATTTTTTGCGTTTCTCGTGAGCGAACGAAACGATTTTTCCTTTTAGCTGAAAACCCTAGGATATAATTTAAAGCAGCTACTTTTTTTGATTTGTCAAAATTAGCTTTAATTTTAACTTTTTCAACTTTCGAAGACTGTCATAGATTGGAAAATGAATATATTTGCAAATGAATATATTTGCCCTCTTTAGTAAAAAGGAGACATTTTTTTACTACATTTAACTACTTCCCTTTAGCTTGACCTTGAGTACTGTTGAACCAACAGTTCACATGGTTTAACTTCGCTATTCATTAAATCTGGTCCTAGTATAAAATAAAATAAAATAATAGAATATGAAAATTATTTATGTAGGATTGGCGATCGTTTACAATTATGGTATCTATCATAGGTAGGAAAAAAATATCATTTTATTCAAGCTGCATCTTATTTAACAGAGTTGAATTAAAAAAAACGGTTTAATTTTCTATTTAGCGGATTTTCATGGTAGGAATTGGCGCAGACTCAACATTGAACCGTATTCTCCACTAAAACCAACCAATGTCGGTTTTATTTTCATTGGGCCTAACTTCTTAAGTCGAGCCGAAGATCTTGCAACTGTCAATTACGTGACACAATTGCTGTCGTCAGAGTTGGGTCTTAAAGTCGGGTTTAAGGAATTACGGCTCGAGCCGAAGTTTTTAAATCACAGGCTCTGATAACCGTGTACATTGTTTTTCCATAACAGAAGAAATCTGAAAATTACTTTTGTATAAAGAAACAATTTGAAAATAATCAATGTTATTAAACAAAAAATGGATACATAATTCATACTTGATCAGACAACGCTTTTTAACTATTGTTAATCAAACATGTCACTATAATGGGGGTCGCTTAAAAGTACGTTTAAGTCCACTTTAAAGGAACAGACCAGCTATGTAAGGTAGTTAAACTGAGTATGCAGTGTTATGGACAAATTCTTTAGGATTCATTTGAGACACATAAAACGTTTCCACGATGTAAAATTACTGAGTTTGAGTGCAGAAAAAATTTCAAAATCATGATTTTGGATGGAAACGTTTTCAGAATCGGTTTTTTAAAAATTATCAAATAACGAGGACGAAAAATAAAATAAAAATTATACAGGAAACTGATTAAAGATGTTTAGGAACATATTTCTGAAAAGAAATTGGTCAATAGATCAATGTTAGAATCAATTATTTCGTTTTAGTCATCATATTTAATTTCTTATTTTCTATGAATTTGTTCGTCGATTTTACAAATTTAAATGTCGTCTTTTCAATAAAAATTCCAGAAAATCTGCAGAAAATATTAGTAAATAATCAGAGATTATAGAAACTAAAAATTGAATAAGATTACTTATTTTCTATGATAGGATTAACTTTTATTTTCTCACCCTGTTTCGAAACAACTAATTTACTAATTTACTGTAGAATTTTGTTTACATTTTTTGTCGTCGTTATTTTATAATTTGAAGAAAAAAAAATTCTGAAAACATATCCACCCAAAAGTACGATTTTGAACGTCGACTTTCCGCTTAAACTCAGAATTTACAGATATTTAAAAGGTTTTATATGTCTCAAATGAATCCTGAAGAATTTGTCGACTGCACTGCATACTCAGTTCAACTACCTTACATAGCCTGTCTGTCCCTTCAAGGTACAAAAGCAATCTTTGAAAACTGAGGCCGAATGTTAAGAAATGGAGCTTCGGCTTAAATTTCAGACTTGGCTGATATGTTGTTGGATTTACTTAAAATTGTATTCAATTTTCAAAGATTCAAGCCGGCGATAATTCACAATTCACAGTTTGAAATATCAAAAGTCTACAACATCAGGTTGCAAAAATAAACTAAGTAGAAAATTAGTGTTTGTGGCAAAACCCCATTTCCTTAAATGTATTTTTAAAATCTTTCGTTGATTAATTTGCTTAAAAAATATAAATTGCAAAAAAATATTTATTATTTGTAGGGTGTTCCTTCCTCGGTGTCAATTGGTATTTAGTTGAAAGTCCTAGATGGCTTGTCAATGTTAATAGGTAAATTAGTTTTTTTTTTAAATCTAACAAACCAAATCAATTCAAAGTATATTTGTCTTCATAAACGTTACATACGTTCGAAATGTTTAATTAAAATAAGAATTTCTACAATTTCTATTTCCTTTTTCTTGAGATTTCTGAGAAAAGATTAGTTTTGATAAATCTATCTAACATATAATCCGAAGAAGCAAATGATCAAATTTTCAGTTAATCAGAACTTAATGGGACTATACACGTAGTTTTAAGTAAATAATGGAATCTGATATTCACAACGATACCTTTATTTTAAACCCATTAATCAAACAATAACGCACACGCAAATCTGCCCTTTTAGTAAAAGTAAATTCAACCTATATGAAGCTTAAAGTCTGACCGCTTCAACCTTGTTGCACCGGCTAGTCCTGTCCATAGAGCTAGGTACAGTTCAAACTAGGACCGGAAAGGTTGACCCGGCTCGGAAATTCAAATGTACTACGGCTGCCCTTTAACAATCTTAAAAAGTGTTGAATTCTGTAAATCTCGCCCATTGTCTTTGCTGTACTTTTTATATTTAAAACGTAAATATTTTTATAGTTTTTGCTCACACGAAGAGATTGTTCAGATGTTTGAAAATAAAGATTCGAATCCTTTCGCCGTTCTTTGTTAATCACATTCTAAAAAATATTTTAATAAAAACTAGTTTTTGAAAATACAGATTCAAATCCTTTAATCATTTAGTTCAGTTACTTCATTCTTTTTATAACATTTTAAATAATATTCTTTTTTTAAAATTTTTACTTTTTTACAATCGAATTCATTTTTGTTACCATTTTTTCCTTTCAACGCTTAGCATAAACTTTACAGAAAACTGTTGTGGAAAGCTTTCAAAAAATATAGAACTTGCATTTATTTTATCTTTTCTTTTATTATTTGACTTAAACTAAGTTTATCTTTTGAATTGAATTTGTTGAAATCTAAATTATAAAATTGAAATAAATATTTTTCCACATGTGTAATGTAAAATGTAATCTTTTTCGTAGAACAAAAGAAAATCTTTTTAAAAAAAACTGTGATAAATTCGACAATTTCAAACTCAAACTTAAAATTGATTTTATTTAGGTTAAAAGAAGCTCAAACTGTTCTTGAAGTAATCAGAAAAGGGAATGGTACAAGCACTAATTTAATCAGTTCACTCAAACAAAGTAGTGTAGGTTAGTATAGAAGTGATATGTCACTCAAACCAAGTAGTGTAGGTAAGTATAGAAGTGTGCTGTCACTCAAACAAAGTAGTGTAGGTTAGTATAGAAGTGATATGTCACTCAAACCAAGTAGTGTAGGTTAGTATAGAAGTGATATGTCACTCAA
>NW_019397875.1:6192-7516 GCF_000591075.1 Eurytemora carolleeae | reverse complement strand
GGGTTACTTTTTAGAAGAAGGAGGGAGGGGTGTATTGTGTTGGATGGGGGTAAACTTTTCAATTTTCTTGCCATGTTTTTCTATTTAATTACGGAATTTTAGGCATAATTGCAAGTAACCCCAAATTGAGCCTGATTCATGATGGTAGCCTTAAAACCTGCTTCTAGCTTGAGAAGTTTAAAATTCTAGTTATATGTACAGGTTTACCCACAAAGGATGAGACTTCAGAGACTACTGTAGTCAATTTATACTTTCTGTATCTTTATATTCATGATTCCCATCAACTGTAAACTTGCTTTATTCTTTGCCAAATCATTAAATAAGCCATTAAAATACCAAATATTAGACAGAAGACTTAATTTGAACTTGGAATCGTCATAATTTAAGAGTTTTTGGTCGTCTTTGCAGTCTCATCTTTTGTGGGTAACCCTATAGTAGAAATCCGCAATTAACTTTAACAGAGAAACAAATATCTATTTATGCGGAATAACATCATGGGATTAAAAAACTTAAATTTAAACCTTAAACTCACAAACAAATCATATTTTCCCACCATATTCATTATTTTTATAGTTGGTCTGCCTCGTGAGCGAATTTGGAATCTGGTGGGCAGGAAGAGGTTGACCTGCCTCCTCTATATTCTCTGCTATATCTGGTTTGTCAATGGTGCAACATATTACGGGTTAACACTAGCATCTGGGGATATAGGTAATTACTTAATATTCTAATCTAACTTGAAGTTTTAATTTTGTTCTCATATCTTATACAAATTCTGTGCTAAAAACTAACTTAAAGAAGAAAACATTTTTATATTTTATATTTTATTGAGACGTAAAATCAAGTAACTCTTCATTTATAGAATGGCATGCCTGATTCACAACGGTGCCCTTAAAAGCTTTGTTCAATCAAGAATGATATCCATGCTTTCTCGTTAAAAATTGGTTATTTTCGCATGAGGTTTCTCTATAAAAAGTGGCTTGATGATTTCTTGCTGCATGAACTTGAAATTGCAACAATAGCCCATCTGTACAGGAACTGATCTGTATACTGGAATGGTACTGGGGGGCCTCGCTGAGCTTCCAGCCCTTGTCCTCTGCTACATCTTCTTCCTGAGGCTGGGGCGGAGGCTAGGGTTGGCCTTGTTCATGTTCTTCAGTGGGTTGTCTTGTATTCTAATTCAAGCGGTGGCAGGCACATCCGCAGAATATCTAGGTAAGATGTTTTTAGTTTATAATGATTATAATTAAGATTGTTGGAAAATGGTAGATGACTATCATTAATTATTAAAATTATTATTATTCTTATTGTTATTATTATTATTATT
>NW_019397875.1:0-6037 GCF_000591075.1 Eurytemora carolleeae | reverse complement strand
TAATATTCAACACCGGTATCAGAAATTCAGGTAATATTCAACACCGGTATCAGAAATTCAGGTAATATTCAACACCAGTATCAGAAATTCAGGTAATATTCAACACCGGTATCAGAAATTCAGATAATATTCAACACCGGTATCAGAAATTCAGGTTATATTCAACACCAGTATCAGAAATTCAGAAAATATTCAACACCGGTATCAGAAATTCAGGTAATATTCAACACCGGTATCAGAAATTCAGGTAATATTCAACTCCAGTATCAGAAATTTCAGGTAATATTCAACACCGGTATCAGAAATTCAGAAAATATTCAACACCGGTATCAGAAATTCAGGTTATATTCAACACCAGTATCAGAAATTCAGGTATTAAACAACAGTATCAGATATTCAGATAATATTCAACACCGGTATCAGAAGTTCAGGTAATATTCAACACCGGTATCAGAAATTCAGGTAATATTCAACACCAGTATCAGAAATTCAGGTAATATTCAACACCGGTATCAGAAATTCAGATAATATTCAACACTGGTATCAGAAATTCATGTTATATTCAACACCAGTATCAGAAATTCAGGTAATATTAAACACCAGTATCAGAAATTCAGGTAATATTCAACACCAGTATCAGACATTCATGAAATACTCAACACCAGTATCAGAAATTCAGGTTATATTCAACACCAGTATTAGAAATTCAGGTAATATTAAACACCGGTATCAGAAATTCAGGTAATATTCAACACCAGTATCAGAAATTCAGGTAATTTTCAACACCAGTATCAGAAATTCATGTAACATTCAACACCAGTATCAGAAATTCTGATAATATACAACACCAGTATCGGAAATTCAGGTAATATTCAACACAAGTATCAGAAATTCAGGTAATATTCAACAATAGTATTAGTTTCAGTTCAGGTTTAGGATTCATGTCTTCTATTTCAGGTTTAGGGTTCATGTCTCCTATTTCAGGTTTAGGGTTCATGTCTTCTATTTCAGGTTTAGGGTTCATGTCTTCTATTTCAGGTTTAGGGTTCATGTCTACTATTTCAGGTTTAGGGTTCATGTCTTCTATTTCAGGTTTAGGATTCATGTCTACTATTTCAGGTTTAGGGTTCATGTCTCTTATTTCAGGTTTAGGGTTCATGTCTCCTATTTCAGGTTTAGGATTTATGTCTGCTATTGCTAGAGTTGGATCTATTCTCGCTCCTTTCATTGTCATGGCAGGAGAAACTTCACCAGGTAGGTTTTAGTGAACTCTCCCTTTTATTTCTAGGTTTATTTAGGTGAACTGTCCCTTTTATTGCTAGGTTTATTTTAGTGAATTGTCCCTTTTTTCTAGGTTAATGTTAGTGAACTGTCCCTTTTTTTCTAGGTTTATGTTAGTGAACTGTCCCTTTTATTTCTAGGTTTATTTTAGCGAACTGTCCCTTTTATTGCTAGGTTTATGTTAGTAAACTGTCCCTTTTATTTCTAGGTTTATGTTAGGGAACTGTCCCTTTTTTTTCTAGGTTTATTTAAGTGAACTGTCCCTTTTATGATAAAAAAGCAGGTGTAACATGATTCTCAAAACGGTCCTTTTCATTTTGAAAAAAATTATGGCATTGCGATGCAATTATGTGAAAAAAAATTTTATAATTATCCCTCTATTAACAGTATTAAACATGTTTTGGTAACCTGTTGCTTTTAAATCCAAACTGACATGATGGTACAAATGACAAGCTATGTCGCCCCTTTGTTCATTGTAGAAAACCTCAAAAATTATCTTGAAGAAAACAGATACCTCTATAATAATTTATTTCAGGCATTCAGTTTACAGTGTTCGGGATTCTAGGATTAACTGGGGGGATTCTAAGTCTCTTGCTGCCAGAAACCCAGGTTAGTAGGGTTAACTTGTACACCCTCCCCCCCTTCCCCCCTCCACCATCAATATTATAGAGGTTTAGTATGGATTGGCACTTTATGACTTTTTCCCCTCCTGTTCGTCAACGGTAAATTAGAATTGTTAAATAAAATCAGTTCGCCGGTTGTTTTATATTTTCCATTATTTTTAAAATCTGCCCTTTGTTCACAATCTCAACTCAATATTATTAACGGCGCTTACGGAACATATTGTAGAAATCGTTAATACATAGATTGAACAATAATTACAAAATTATTAACCAATGATTATATATTTAAGGATAGATTAAACAATAATTATATGTTCTAGGATAGACTAACCAATAATTATATATTTAATGATTTATTGTCCAATAATTATATATTTAAGGATAGATTAAACAATAACTATATATTTAAGGATGGATTGTCCAATAATTCTAAGATAGATTAATCAATGATTATATATTCTAGGATAGATTAACCAATAATTATATGTTCTAGGATAGACGAACTAATGATTATATATTTAAGGATATATTAAACAATAATTATATATTTAAGGATGGATCAAACAATAATTATATATTTAAGGATGGATTAAACAATAATTATATATTTAAGGATGGATTTTCCAATTATTCTAAGATAGATTAATCAATGATTATATATTCTAGGATAGATTAACCAATAATTATATAATCTAGGATAGATTGACCAATGATTATATATTCTAGGATAGACTAAATGATAATCATATATTCAAGGAAAGATTAACCAATGATCATATATTCTTGGATAGATTAATCAATAATTATATATTCTAGGATAGATTAAACAATAATTATATATTCTAGGATAGATTAACCAATGATTATATATTCTAGGATAGACCACTACCGGAAACTATACCTGATATGATGGTGGAAAAGAGCCGGAAAATCAGTGTTATGAATTTATAGCAAAATTCATATTTCATCTTTTTTGCTGTTTTAGAAATTGTATTTCTTTTTGATATTTTTTTTTTTTCGTAAATTTTTACAAAACCTAAGTCATACATCTGATATTAAATGTTGTAAACCTTTTTAACACTCAACAGGCCTATTTAGTTTTTATTATAATGTTTGTTAAACTCTAGATGTGCTAAAAAGGGACTGACATGGACATTGGACATTTTTAGTAATCATTTATTTAAAGACAGTCATCATGGTTCACAACAATACCCTGGTAACTTTTATCTAAAGAGCAATCAAAATTTGGAACATAAAACTTTTAAAGAGACATTGTGGATATCAAGATCATTTTCCCGATCAGTCAAAATTGTGAAGAGTACTGTTTTGAAATGGACCAAGAAATATATAGACCAGGAACCACCATATCTGATGCGTCAAATCTGTGTACTGCAGTGGGAGGAGATCAAAACAAAGAATTCAGGGGCAACGCATAGTTTTTGAGGGAAAAGGGCCCAGGGGTGAAAAAAGAATATATTGCTATTGTATTTTTCATATTGACCAAAAAGCCAAAGTATTCGCTCTAACAATTGTTTTTTGTTGGACTGTAATATCACATCAGAGCTGCAGTCCCTTCCCTTCAACTTCTGTGGGGGCACTGGGTTTGTTTACATTCCTCCCACAGTGTACAGTACACAATTTGCGTATATCTGAGTTGGGCGTGCCTGTATATAGTTCCTTGAATAGGACATACCATCCTATAAAAAAAGGATCACTTGAAATACACCTGCACAGTTCCATAATTAGAAACAAATATACTAGTCTCTTCTTTTTTGATCATTACACCCTATTGTACATTTTTTTTAATTATGCTTTTTTAAGTTGTTTATATATTTCATAGAATATTCTTCCCCCTTCCTAAGGTTTAAAAATTTAATAAAATTGCTTTTAATATTAGTGCTTTCCTACTTTCTTGGCAAATTTCTTGAGAATAAAAGTTGGGAATTATTTTTGAAATGTATAAACCCCTTATAGATTGTTTCCAAGGCCTAAAGCTGTGCTTCACTGTGATATATTTTATTCTAAATAATTCTAAGCAGAAATTACAATTCGAAATTTTACTTAAATTTTATAGTTTGAATGGGCTAATAGATGCTAATAAATTTAATTAAAAATGGCTTTTCGTTAATTTTTAAAACTTTAACCATATCTATTTTTTATTGCATTTCATTAAAAGCCTTTAAAGAAGAAGATATCGGGTCTCTCATAGTGAACGATTTTTGGACCCCCCCCAGGCCTTACTGTACTGTACTGTACTGTACTGTACTGTACTATATCTATACTAGCTTGGGAACCCACCTTTGCCTAGAACATAATTTTTTTGTACAATAGTCCATCCACTCAATCGGACTGTGTTATGATCGGACTGTGTTATGATCGGACTGTGTTATGATCGGACTGTGTTATGATCGGACATGCAGAAAGGCAAACAGCGATTACTACTTTATATGTAATGAGCAACCCTAACATTCATAATAAAGAGTTAATTATTTAAAAACAAGATACTCCATGATACTCCATGCAAAAACAGCAATGCCGAATTCACAACAGTACGCTTTAAAGCCTTATGAATTAGATATTAATGTTTATAATTTTGGAAACTGATTATTTTCAATTGTGGTTTCTCTAGTAAAGTGACTTGCCCTGTAATTACCATTTAATTGCCTTGTAATTACCTTTTAATTTCCCTGTAATTGCCCTTTAATTACCCTTTAGTTGCTCTGTAATTACCCTGTAATTACCCTTTAATTGCCCTGTAATTGCCTTTAAATTGCCCTGTAATTATCCTTTAATTGCCCTTAAATAAATTTCAATGATGTTGTATTTTGAAGAATGATATATACTTTGGAGAAAAAAACCTAGCGGGAGCGGTTGAACGAGCGGTTGAGATCTAGCCAAGACTCTACGCAGTTCAGAATAAGAAGTTAATAAGAAATTTACAATTTGTTCAACCGCTAAATCGCACTTTTCTTTCACATTTTCAACAAATGAAATATAATTTTTCCTGAATAACGTTTTTGCTTTCAACCGCTTGTTTAAAGATTTTTCAGCAACTTTTTAACTTTCAAATGTTTTCATATTTTTCAGCATTTTTTTAAATTTCAACCGCTGGTTTAAAGATTTTTCAGCAACTCTTTTGCTTTCAAATGTTTTCAGATTTTTCAGCAACTTTTTTGCTTTCAACCGCTGGTTTTCAGATTTTTCAGAACTTTTTTACTTTCAACTGCTGGTTTCAAGATTTTTCAGCAACTTTTTGCTTACAACCGTTTTCAAATTTTTCAGCAACATTTTTTATGAACAACTGTTTTCCAGTGGTTAAAGCAACCCAGCGGTTGAAAGCAAAAAAGTTGCTGAAAAATCTTAAACCCATCGGTTGAAAGCAAAAAAGTTGTTAAAAAATTTTAAAACCAGTTGTTAAAAGAAAACATTTTTTATGAACTTTTTTCCAGTGGCTAAAGCAACCCAGCGGTTGAAAGCAAAAAAGTTGCTGAAAAATCTTAAAACCTGCGGTTTCAAGAAAAAAGGTGCTGAAAAATCTTAGAACTGGTTTTTAAAAGAAAAGTTTAACATTAAAAACTGTTTTCCAGAGTACAAAAGCATCCAAGAGGTTTAAAGCAAAAAAGTTGCTGAAAATCTTAAACCCAGCAGTTGAAAGCAAAAATGTTGTTAAAAAATCTTAAAACCAGTTGTTAAAAGAAAAAAAAATTTGAAACACTGTTTTCCAGTGGTTAAAACAACCCAGCGGTTGAAAGCACAAAAGTTGCGGAAAATCTTAAACCCAGCAGTTGAAAGCAAAAACGTTATTAAAAAATCTTAAAACTAGTTGTTAAAAGAAAAATTTTTTTATGAAAAACTGTTTTCCTGTGGTTAAAGCAAACCAGTGGTTGAAAGCAAAAAAGTTGCTGAAAAATCTTAAACCCAGCGGCTTCAAGAAAAAAGGTGCTGAAAAATCTTAGAATCGGTTTTTAACCCTATCTCTGCTGGGCAAAGATAATATATATATATAGATATGCAGGCAGGTATAAATTTAGAGATCTTGAGAAAATGTGCAAACAGCACCATCTCTGTCGTACTATAGTATATGAATAAAAATCAATAAAGCAATGCACTGAGTTTCTCAAATATTCAACGAG